>NC_053164.1:147136835-147436835 GCF_016835505.1 Polypterus senegalus
TTTGTGATGTGCAATATATCGGAACAACAAATTCCTTGCATTTGTTTCTGTTATATGCCATTTGTTATGAGATTCATAAAAGCAGTGTTAATGTTTGTGATGCACAATCTGTTGAAATGACCACGTGATACAGCAACTAGTTGGACACACAGACACTTATCTTTTTATTAAGTTGGATGGCTGTCTGTCAAGAGCATCTGTTGACACCGGGTTTTCAGTACTTTCATTAATAGGGCACCCTATTGCTATATGGTGTTAACAATTTGGTAGATTTGTTTATGAAATAGTAACATTTCACGCTTTTTTTTCCTCTGTCAACTGAAAGGCTTCTTGTGCCATGTCCTTTTAGGGTAGAAAAGATGTTCCTATCGAGGTCAGTATATTCAGACAAGGCAGCTAAAGTGGTGCTCTAATTAGAGCCTAACTCACAGGCTTGCATGCCAGGGATATGGCAGGAATCCAACTGCACAGTAACTAAAAATGGGGCACTGTTCCACGAAAACGTCTCTGGTAACAGACACTCTGAAGGACATGCATGGAAAATGAAATCCCTCAGCAAAACTAGGTTCGGTTAGGAGCAAAATGGCCTTTGAAATTGACTGTGACCTTGAAAAGAATAGACTCTTGAGAACACACCGTTTACTAGGGTACCTTTTACAAATGGGAGTTCATTTCAGGCAATTTCTGTTGCTGGCAACTGGCATTTACATCAGCAAAACTATTTTTACTCACACTGTGAACTGTACTAAATTGTAGCCACCTGTTGTATGATATTTATACAGTACAATTATGAACAATGCTTTGCATCTTTTTTTAAATTACAGCTATACTATGTGACCTGCAATGCTATTTGTGAGTTGTCAGTAGTAAAGACCATTAACTGATACCTGCATGTTTTGAATTGACAGGTTTACGCTATTGGCATTTGGAAAAGGAGATGCAGAAATTGAAGGAAAAGGCACAATAAAAGGACTATACAGAATGTTTTATTACATGTTTTTAATATATAAATAGTTGATATTAATAGAATACTCCATCCAAAATGGTTATTTTTATATCTGTTACTTACCATGTGTTGTTTGTAGCAATGGTAAATAAATTGTAATCTCCTGTTTTTATGTAGAAATAAGGTAGAACATTTACTGATACCATAGGTGTCAATGGAGATTAATGCTGAAAAAACAGCAAACAATATCAAAACGTTCATGGAAAAAATTCATCTTACTTGTGTCATATAATCTACATGTCAGGTATCCATTCATATGTGCACAACATCCCAGAGTTCTGGGAAAATCACTTGTGAACATAAGTGTAATGAGTACAAGCTTTGAAGACTCACCTCCCACCTTATTCATTTTGCAATAGTTCTGCCCAGAAGGCATAGCAGAGGATGAAGAAAAAAATATAACACGAGAATTGACTTGATTTGGACCTAAGCCTGTTCTGTATACTCAGTTGTAGCTATTGAAAGGTCCTAGCTTAAAAGTCCTGAAAAGAATATTGATTTTAAATTACTTCAATGCTGTAAATATTACAAATTCAGGACAGAGTTTTTTAAACTATGGTTCTATAGGTTGTTGGATAAAGTCGCAAGTCACCATTGTATTAAATAGGATTGGGTCACATATGGTTTGTGAAGTGTGTCACAGTGGGTCACCATGGGTTATTTAAGCAACCAACACTGCTCTGCTCTGACAGTTGCTGCAGTGACTCTCAAAGATGGCCCATGTACTGACGATTCTGCAAATGGGAAAACTGCTTGGACAATCAGGATCAATTTTCCAAGGAGAGCAACTGCTCTGATGATTCTCCACTCCAAGAGGAGCATGCTTTGACGATTGACAGTAATTCACTAAGGGGTACTAAGGGTCTTCAAGACACTGAGAAGAGCAACATTGGGTCACAAGAAAAAAAGGTCTAAGAAACCCTAGTTTTGGGAACAGATACTTAACATTTGCTGGTCAAGACATAACAGACATAACAGAAAATGCAGAAACCTGAAAAAAAGGAAAATTAGAAAATTAGAATGTGACAGGGGATAAAAGTAAGTATTGTTAATTGGGTTCTTAATAGTCAGTCAGTCATTACCCATCCCGCTATATACTAACATAGGGTCACAGGGGTCTGCTGGAGCCAATCCCAGCCAACACAAGGCACAAGGCAGGAACAAATCCCCAGGCAAGGTGCCAACCTACTGCAGGGCACACATACCCACACACTAGGGACAATTTAGGATCACCAATGCACCTAACCTGCATGCCTTTGAGAGGAAACTGAAGCACCTGGAGGAAAACCCCCACAGACACGGGGAGAACATACAAACTCCATGCAGGGAGGACCCAGGAAGCGAACCCAGGTCTACTTACTTAATAGTGTTGAATACAATTAATGGAGGTGGTACGTGACACTGCCCGGAGTTGGGGCACCAACTAAATTTCAGAACGAAACATAGTCGGTGATTATTCCCCTATACAAATGGAGAAAATGTGCAAAATGCAGCCAAGATAGTTCCAACAGTGTGGATTCACGTTAAGAAAAACACACACATATATATTATTAAACACATATTCAGCTTTACACAGTATATTGGATTATTATTTATTTCTTTCCTAAGAGTAAAAAAATGTAACCTGACTACATTTATGCTACTCATTTAATACATAAGTACTGAATAAAAATGACAGATCTTTCTACACATTGTCTTAAACCTAAATCTGAGAGATTACTTCACATTTCTTTGACTGCAAACATTGTCACTAATATCTTGAAGTGCAGTCTGTTTACAACAAGCTAGCCTTACTTTCCATGTAGCCACTTATATTGTTTATCAGACTACCAATGATGTTAATTATATATGAAAAACTGGGATACTGAATTGGAAGTGGCATCTAAATGTACTTTAGAAAGAATGCAAATCATCATTATCAACAGTGCCACTGTCCAAAGAATTACACATTTAACAAAATAACATTGTACTTTGTTGAGCTGCTGCAAAACTATCTTTCCCTGAAACTTATCTGCATCAAAATGGTGAAATCTCTGCATTATATAATACCAAAATCTGATCTTTATTGATTTCTAAGCTTTCAGACGGCTTTTAACACTCCGGTGTGTATTGCTTTAAGTGCTATCCTATAAATACTTAGAATTTTTTTTAATTACATGAAGAGGATGGTTTTAAGCCTCTAAGCTATTCAAGGGTGGTAAAAGCACATTCTTAGGTTTGGTTTGTATTCATTGTATCAGCAATGCCAGAATATCTCAGCCTCTGATAAATACTAACATCTGTGCCTGCTGTTTGCTTGTCTTAATGGCTTAGCATTAGTCTCACATGCATCATATAAGAAATATTGTACTAAGAGGGAGTAAATACAAGTGCTTAAATAATTTGGAATTAAAGCAATTAGTGAATGCCACTACATGATTGAGGTTTGCTTAGTTGATCCTTCAGGTTCTCCTAACTGTTACTAAAATGGTAAGTGGTGTCAACTCAAGCCAATCATAAGATGCACAAACCACAGTTTCCTACACACGAATCAATTTAAAATTGTCAGCTTATTTTAGTTAAATGTCAGGAATCCCTGGTAAAAAGAGGAAAGTCAAAAATAAACAAGTAAATAAATAAAACAGATGAACAAGGAGGGAACATACAAACTCCGCATACCATACACACAAACCAGCCATGGAAATTTAGCATGCTATTTTTTTCTACAGATATGGTTCAGGGGTAATGTATTATTATAATAATATTAACAATATTATTTGTCATTAAATTTCTTGCTGAATATGCTTATTCCATTGCAGAGTGGTCTGAAACAATAAAGTAAGTTGTGCTGAATGAGCTTGACTGCCCACCTTAGAAGGACTATATGAATGAGCCGAATGAGGGGAACAGGTCTAGGCAGAGCAAGAAGGCCGAGTGGCTAAACACCATTGGCCTGGTTGGAGTTCATGCTGTCTCTCCATTGAGGCTGACTGCAGAGGATTTGCAGGCAGATCTGTACATAAGGGATGTAGCTCCTTAGGTAATACAGCTATGCACAAAACTAGGGCCATCAAAAAGATCTGGGACTCAAGAGGTCCATGTGTGCCATGGGCAGCGGTGGTCACATACTGATTATTCAGCAAGTCAGGTTGTAGACTGACAGGGTAGCCTCTGCATTGAGTTCTCATTTGCCTAGAATTTACATGGTGCACACAAAAGAAAAGCTGTCAGAGCAATCAAGGATGTGGACTGAGAACAGCATGTCATGCTGTATATTATTTTATATGTTATTATATTAAGGGTGTTTTTAAATGTGTTTGTATACTCAAAGAAGCAACATAAGTAAAAGAGATTCCTTTGAACTCACTTTACTAACTAAATATGTCCTAAAATATGTCTCTGTCTTATCCTACAACACAGGAAAGAAAGAACAAAACTAAACAAATACGTCCGAACAAAGCTCTCTTTACTATGGCATGTTCTGTTTATCGAGAGAGAAGAATTCTGCTTTGAGTGCGGATGGTTGAGGACATTTTGTGCCAATAAAATTTGCACTGTGTAAATGTACCACAAAGAAAGTAAACAGAGACAGAGGTTTGTCAAAATTTATGCTAAAGGAGAGCAGCAAGTAACAGGCTACAAAGCTGGCTTACCATTTGACCCCAGGGATAATGTTTGCTAATTTATCTGGATCAGGGCCAGGGTGTGCATGAAGCAGCAAAAACGCCACTATTTTTTTTTTCTTCCTAAGTAAATCAAGGACAATGAGTGAAATGTAAACACATAACTGATGTGAGGTGTTCTTGTTTAAACCCATTACAGGGAGTATTTAATTTAATGGAGTTACAAATAAATACGCCTTTTTATTCCTTTCTTTTATTCATACAGGTTCTTAAATTCTATAAACGTACCGTATCTATACAATAGTGCTTCTGTGTGCAAAATAACTCTAATGCCAACTCATCAAAGAGTAAAAGAGAGCGAGATTCAAACAGCTGTTCTTCATGGTAACATCTGCATAACAGCATTTATTGATCTTTATTACTAATGGGATACCTTCATTGGGAAAATTTTTATATTCATAAAAATGAAGTTTACTACTATAGTGAATAATGAACACAACAAAACATGTAAGACATTCTTACAAATATTATTAAGTCAAACAGCTTCCCATGTTAAGTAAAGCACTGGGCTTTAAATCAGTGTTTATAGCTCATAAATCCAGCAATTCAGGCATTAAACTTTCTGTATTGTCTTCTTTTAATTGATACATTTTGGCTCAATACAAACTTAAATTGAGTAGATTCAAGAAATGGATGCATGATAGGATGATATCCCAAAGATTACGCCACAGTGCTTTTACAAAGACTCCAGTGTTGACCGAGGGAATAGATTGACCACGGAGAAAGTGCTGAGGCACCAACCGGGTCGCCCCTTTTAATATTTACAAAGTCCTTGAACAGAAACAGGTGCTCAATGCCATGCCTAATAAAGCAACTCGAAAAAGCAGGTTAACAAAAAATCAAACAGACAGCTTCTTCAGTCAACCAGTCATCGGTTTGCTCTGTCCTGAGTGAGACATGCCATGCCGTGGGTGATTTCTCAGGACTGTGGGAGAAAAGGTAGATATCACAGTCAGTGTGTCCTGGAGTGGTAGTGCTTACTTCAAATGAGCCTAGAAGGCAACCCTCAGATGTGCATGTGTGACATCAGTCATATGATCTCTCCAGAGAAGCCAGAAAAGGTGGCAGAAAGGTTCCATTTACGAATTTATTATTGAGGGATGAAACATTAATATATGCAGTGTGAGACACAAGAAGTGCCGCAATGGGCTTTAACAGGCTCTGGCTTTTGACAGCCCCCCCAGCCTTGACTCTCTAAGAAGACAAGAAAAAACTCCCAAAAAAACCCTTGTAGGGAAAAAATGGAAGAAACCTTGGGAAAGGCAGTTCAAAGAGAGACCACTTTCCAGGTAGGTTGTGTGTACAGTTGGTGTCAAAAGGAAGGGGGTCAATACAATACAATACACAGAACAGCACAAATCCTCAATACTGTATATAAATAAAAAATTTAGAAGTACGGAGTAGAATTTAACAATGGATGATATCACATAATATGATTTGGATTTGTTTAGAGTCCTGGAGACCTCAGCCATCAAGCTGCCTCCCCCCCTTTGGCCATTCCACAGCTGAAATAGCGCTAATCTGATGAAAGGACCCCTCTTTCCCATGATTCCTGTGATCCTCCATCAGAGATGACTTTACCTTAGGCAGGCAAAACAACTTGTCAGGTGGGCCAAGTGCCACATTTGAGTACCGAGAAGAGAAACAGAATAGGCGAGGGTTAGTATCAAATTATAACTATCATGTTACTTATGTTTTAGTGCTAATGACTAACAACAGGTATGCAGCCTGTACAGTTAATCAGCAGCTCTAGTCAGGATATACTAAACTGAAGTAGTGAGTCTTCAGCCAGAATTTAAAAGCTGAGACCGAAGGTGCATCTCTTATAGTAGCAGACAGACCATTCCACAGTTTAGGGGCCCTGTAACTAAAAGCTCGACCTCCCACTGTTATTTTATTAATCCTTGGAATCATAAGCAGACCGGCATCTTGAGATCTTAATGTGCACTCTGGTTTGTAAGTCATGATAAGTTCAGACAAGTAAGCCGGACCTTGGCCATTTAATACTTTATATGTTAAAAGGAGGATTTTGAAATCTGCCCTAAACTTAACCAGGAGCCAGTGTAAGGATTTAAGAACTGGGGTTATGTGTTCATATTTTCTTGTTCTTGTAATAATTCTTGCAGCAGCATTTTGGATTAACTGGGGGCTGTATAAAGAACACTTTGAACATTCAGTGAACACTGCATTGCAGTAGTCAATCGTACTAATAAATGCACAAATTAATTTCTTAGAATCCTGTTTATTTAGAAAGTGCCTTAATTTCCCAACATTTTTAAGATGGAAGAAACATGGACAACTTTTTAATATGCACTTTAAATGACATGCTAGAGTCAAAGATAACTCCTAGATTGCGGGCTGATTCAGTAAAATTAATGGTGATTCCAACTGAGTTAAATGATGACAAAATATTGTTGTGATCAGCGTCATTCCCTACAACAATTAACATCTCTGTTTTATCTGTATTTAAAGACAAGTAGTTCTCAATCTATCCACTCCTTTAATTCACTAACACAACTAATTAAAGACAACATCGGAGAAACTTCATTTGATCTAAATGAAAGGTATAACGGTGTCATCTGCATACAAGTGAAAATTAACATTATGTTTCCTAATGAGAGATCCCAGTGGAAGCATGTAAAATAAAAACAGTAAAGGTCCCAGTACTGAGCCCTGAGAGACACCATCTCTCACTTCTGTGTATAATGATGAAGCACTGTCAGCACAGTTCTGTACATATTGGAATCAATTTGATAAATAAGAACTAAACCAAATGAGCACAGTGCCTGTAAGCCCAACATCATTTTCTAGCCTGTGCAGTAAAATAGAATGGTCAATGGTGTCAAATGCTGTGCTTAAATCTAACAACATAATTATAGTGGATTTTCCTTCATCAGAGGATATCAGAATGTTGTTTACAACCCACGTTAGTGCCATTTCTGTACTATGACCAGTGCGGAAACCAGACTGGAATTTCTCAAATAAATTGTAATGCGTAAGGTGTAACTGAAGCTGATTAGCAACTGATTTGTCTAGTATTTTAGAGAGAAAGGGTAAATTTGAAATAGGCCTATAATTACTTAGTATGAGTGGGTTTAGTTCTTAGTTTTTTTAAGTAATGGTTTAATGACTGACACTTTTAGTGCATCAGGTACTGTGCCATTGCAATAATGAACTATTGATAATGTTTAGAATAGGCACTGCAAGAACATCCATTCCACTTTTTACTAGTTTTGTTGAATCTAGGAAACAAGTAGTGGGCTTCATTTTAGAAATTAAAGTTAAGACTTCCTGCTCAGTTACAGGATTAAAATTACTAAAGTGCTGAAAGTAATGTGAGACAGGGTCTGCTAAGCTAGTATTTGGTTTGTACTGTAATGTTGAGATCTGGGATCTTATATTTTTAATTTTCTCATTGAAGAAGTTCATAAAGTCTGTACTGCTAATAGTTGCTAATATCCTTCCAGCTTAAATATTACTTATGATAAATAGATTTCTGATAACATGAATTTTTAATAGTGATCACTGCTCATACGGAGTCTCAAATTAAAGTTTCAGCATACCAAAATAAGTTAATAATAGGTCACTGAAATAGATACCTCATTATCATATATGACAGATAATACTTGTAAGAGAAGGACATGACCACGATAAAGAGTTGGGGTATCACCCTGGTAACCTTATATAATTAAATGGGATGTAAAGAAAAGAAAATATGCAACATGGATACATCTTCACAGATGCAAGTTTAGAAAAGAACTGCTTCAAGAAGATTGATCTTCCGGTTTGGCAGGAAAGAGGCATGTCCAGGTGGATGGACGCCAGAAGTGACGTCAGTGGTGTTACAGACATCAATCTTCCGGTCTGCAGAGGGAGGAAGAGGAAAAACATTAGGATACAGTGCCAACCCCTGGAGTGGTGGGAAATTACAATCACAAGAGCCCTGAAGCTGCTCCCTATGTGCACTCGCATGTCATACCATAAAACTGAATTTCCAGATAGGTCCAAGGGGCAACACCATGTTTTTTGTCATTTAGCTTGTATCAAGAACATTTTCACAGTTCTGAATTTGGAGGTAAAATGATTTCAAAAAGTTCTGCTTATTCTATTTGCTACTAATAGTCTCTATTCATATTCAAAGTAAAAACGGTTCATTAGTAATATTGTACAATTATGACTTAACCCATTTAGTATTAATCTCTTTTATTTTTCCTGTGTCTAATTTCCTCAAGTGGGTCTCAGATACTGGAAGGAGAAGGCCTTGTAAAGTTATAATACTGGAAACTCAGAGTATGCTTAAAAACAGTAAAGTTTGCATGGCACAGATGAGTAAGGAATCAATTCAAGTTTTCAACTTTTAAACTACATTAATTTCTATTCATCTGAAAAATAAAGCAAAAATAAAATTCATACACATTACCAACATCTTAACACAAAACAGCTTTCATTTGGCTAAATGCATTATTATTAGTAATCAACATTAGAGGCTTGATGGGTAAACAATTCAAATAACAATAGGCTTACAAAGCTAATTTTTGTATGTAAAAGGTTGTCAGACAGCTGTTTCTGGGAGAAATGAATCCCTTATATTCCTTTTACAGTCTATAGTTTTGTATATCAGGACATACCTAATAAGCATATGGTCCTCACCAAGTCCTAAAATTAGATAAATCTAACTTCATTCGACGAGTTACATATAAACGATTTATTATTCAGTAAATAAAAATATTCCAGAATGCAGAATCTTTATGTTTTTAATGATGCTGCCATACCAACTCACTGCCTATCGGCTTCACCTTTTATCATATGAGTAAGCTGATGCTGTGACAGGATTCTGTACTTTCATTGTATGACAAACATAAGTAAGGACTAGAGAGTTTATGGGATGTAAGCCAACTCTTTGTTTTGGATGCATGTGGATAGGGATGTCTCAAACTTCTGTAAAAAAGGCTCAGTGCATGGTCAAACATAGGCAGAATGCTTGTTGTAGATTAAAGCGGAGCTGAGTGGGCGAGTGGGGTAAAAAATGTGGTTTAAACCCTTAGTTTCATTAACTTTAGATGGAAAGGCAGTAGTTCACCTCGGGGAGTAACAGTTGTGTGCCAAGAAATGAAAGTTAAAAATTACATCTAGGAACAAGAAGATGTATATTCCGCTAATGTATCTTATACTCTAAACAACTTAACTTTGACTTGAAAGTCATGATACAATTGTTTTGCTCATGATAAGCAATGTGACATAAAATCAATGCTAAATAATTGATTATCCAAGTAACCAATCAGTTGTCAGAGGTGGCTGGGGTGGCGCCCCGGCCAGGACGCCCAGGAGGACCGGAGGAGGACTTGCTCCTTCCCCAGACCATCTGGGGGTGACCGCCTTGGTTCCTTTGGGGGCCATGGGTACAGAGCTTTGAAGTTCCACCCTGTAGGGGCCCGTGGTCACTGCCAGGGGGCTCCCCCATGCCTTTGGAGCCCTGGACCTCAGCACTTCCACCACACCAGGAAGTGCTGGGGGGAAGAGGAGCAGGGACACCCGGAGTGCTTCTAGGGATAAAGCCAGCACTTCCGCCACATGGGGGCGTGTCGGTGGGAGATTGCTGGGGAGCACCTGGAGCACATCCGGGTGTGGATAAAAGGGGCCGCCTCCCTTCATTCAGGGCGAGAGTCGGGAGCAGAGTGGACTGAGCTTGCTGGAGGAGGCAAGAAGGCAGCCTGAAGAAGAGAAGTAAGGCATTGTGTGGCCAGGACTTTGGGGGTTTTGTGGTGCACTTGACTGTTATATATATTGTAAATAAATGTGTTTGTGGGTGACATGAACGTGTCTGCCTGTCTGTGTCAGAGTCAGCCTCCACACTGTTAAAAGCTGTGGGGAAAATTACTTTTTTTTTTTCTTCATTTCCCTTGAACAGGGAAACATGTGTAGGCTTATTGCCAGCATTCTTTTTCCCTGCTTTCATTTCCAAATTTGAAGAAATAAAAAAAGCACATGTCCACATTCTGTCTGTTTAGTAATCACTCATTCAGCTTCTTTCTTCTCTCCCAGCCAACTGCACACTGAGAAACACTTTTCTTGTAAGACACACTTGACACAAAGGTTATCTGATTGTTGTTCCATAGTGTTCAAACATTCAGAGTAAATGTTCCCAGGCTGCAGGTTAGGCAAAGATTAAAACGGTCAATTGATTTAAGAATGCAAAAATATATGTGACATCTCCCTCTACCATTAGGCATTCTACTCATGAGCTTTGTTCATTATTATGAGAATTGTTCATTATTATGTTGATTATTGTTTTTCCTAACTCTGCTGTGCTTAATACGCCTTGTGTATGTGCATCTCAGACACGCCAGCTTCAGACATCAGAATTTAGTCTTTTTACACCTGCTGTCTGGACTAGAGTATTTGGAGTTTGGCATGGCTGCCAACAAGACACAGATAAGAATTTTCCAATATTTAAATTTCATTTAGAGAGGGCAGATCATTTTGCATCTTGTTTTTCAGGCACTATGCAGGTCAAACAGAATTCTAACAAGTCAGATTTATTTCTGGATTGCTCTGGACTGCCTCCAGGATGCTGAAAGTTTAGACATATTAAAAAGAGTTTGACAAGTATCCTGTTCTTTATTGAGCAAACATGAATTAACCCATATCTTCTCATACATATTTAAGGGGAAAGCAGAGTAATAAAGTGAAAATGGATGTAAAAAAATGAGGAACTTTTACTGATAATTTCCTGAAATGTTATTATCATTAACATGAGTGGAAATGCTGACTTGTGTTGTTTATATTTATATCTACATGCTGCATGTTCACATCAATGTTTTGTTTGCAGCATCCAGAACATGAAGAAATAGAGTGCTACTTATCAGCCATATTTATCAATGAGGTAGGAAATCTCAGTTACTGTTAGACATTTGTTCCTCTTGCAAACTCCTCTGTAAACACAATGTGTGCTTTAATGATTCAGATTCTCTTTATTTGTCGAAGTGCATTCGAGGAGGCGGTGTTGTTCCTACTGGAAGCTAGCCTCCACAGTCTTAGTTACCTTCCTCCTCCAAGACACTTGTGCAGTCCTCATATGTGGGGAGGCACATTCACTCTGTAGTAGGCCTATTCACATTTACACATCAGGCCTTGTTTCATAATACTAGGAGTAGCTTTCAGTACGCAACCAAAAATTACATATACATTTTTTTGGTTTTGTTTTCACTTTATTTTAACAGAATTTCAATATCTATCTATCTATCTATCTATCTATCTATCTATCTATCTATCTATCTATCTATCTATCTATCTATCTATCTCAAAGGCAGCTAGACTTACAGTGACATTCAGTTATAACTACTGTATTTTATTAATAGTGTTGTTTTAAGATAAAATATTAATGAAAACACAATATGCAGTAAAAACTACAGTAAATCAACTCATATTTCATTAATTTTAAGCACCTTATTCTAAATTATTCATAAGGTAACCTTTTCATATTTATTGATAATATGTTTTTATCTTTTTGATTGTCATTTTTAAAGTTTTATATATATGTATATATATAATATATATATTGTGGTCCCCGGCCGGGGCTGGAGCCCGGCCGGGACGCCCAGGAGGACGTGAGGAGGGCCTGTGCCTCCTCCAGACCGTGAGGGGGCGTCCGTCCTGGTTCTGTGGGGAGCCACGGGTCGAGGGCATGGAAGCCCTACCCTGTAGGGGCCCGTGGTTACCGCCAGGCGGCGCCCCGATGCCGGTTTATCCCGTGCAGTCGCCGGCCGGAGCTGGAGCCCGTCCGGGACGCCTTGGAGGACAAGAGGAGGGCGAGTGCCTCCTCCAGACAGAGTGGGGGCGTCCGTCCTGGTTAGGCAGGGGGCCTCGGGTACAGGGTATGGAAGCCCAGCCCTGCAGGGACCCGTGGCCACCGCTAGGCGGCGCCCAGTGCCTAATTATACCGGGAGCCCGGCACTTCCGCCACACCAGGAAGTGCTGGGGGGAAGACTTTATGTGGCGCCCGGAGAGCTGCCAGGAAGGCAGCCGACACTTCCGCCACGTTGGCGCGTGGACAAGGAACAGATGGCGGAAACACCTGGGGCTCATCCGGGGGCGTTATTTAAGGGGCCGCCTCCCTCCAGTCAGTGGTGGAAGTCGGGAGGAAGTGGACTGAGCAAGAGGAAGGACTGAAGGCGGCCAGGAAGGCACAAAAGACTGTGGGCCTGGACTTTGGGGAATTCGGTGCGAGAAGGCACTGGGGGTGCACGTGAGCAAAGACTTTGTATATAGTGTATATAAATAAATGGTGTGTGGAGAAAATATAATGTCCGTCTGTCTGTGCCGGGGCCAGCGTTCACAATATATACTCAGCAAAAAAAGAAACGTCCCTTTTTCAGGACTGTGTATTTCAACAATAATGTTTTAAAATCCAAATAACTTTACAGATCTTCATTGTAAAGGGTTTAAACAATGTTTTCCATGCATGTTCAATTAACCATAATCAATTAATTAACATGCACCTGTGGAATGGTCGTTAAGACCTTAACAGCTTACAGAAAGTAGGCATTTAAGGTCACAGTTCTAAAAACGCAGGACACTAAAGAGACTTGTCTACCGACTGTGAAAAACACCCAAAGAAAGATGACCAGGGTCCCTGCTCATCTGCGTGAACGTGCATTAGGCATGCTGCAGGGAGGCATGAGGACTGCTGATGTGGCTAGGGCAATAAATTGCCATGTCCGCACTGTAAGACGCCTAAGACAGCGCTACAGGGAGACAGAAAGGACAGCTGATCATCCTTGCAGTGGAAGAGCCCGGATCTCAATCCCAGTGAGCACGTCTGGGACCTGTTGGATCGCAGGGTGAGGGCTAGGGCCATTCCCCCCAGAAATGTCCAGGAACTTGCAGGTGCCTTGGTGGAAGAGTGGGGTAACATCTCACAGCAAGAACTGACAAATCTGGTCCAGTCCATGAGGAGGAGATGCACTGCAGTACTTCAAGCAGCTGGTGGCCACACCAGATACTGACTGGTACTTTTGATTTTGAGCCTCCCTTTATTCAGGGACACATTGTGAAACATTTTTAGTTTATGTCTTATGGTGTTGACTCATTTACTGTTCATACAAATATTTACACATTAAGTTTACTGAAAGTAAAAACAGTTGAAAGTCAGAGGGCGTTTCTTTTTTTGTTGAGTGTATATATATATATATATATATATATATATATATATAGGGGACAGCACTTGTAAAAATACTAAGCTATGGTGTATGAAGGTGGTGTGTTTCAGATGCACGTGCACAATACAAGGTGAGACACAAAAATAACTGGATTGCTAAAAAAAATATATATTTATTGATGAATTACAGCTTTCTAAACATTGTCACCTCTATATACTCCCCCTCCAGATCTCTATGCCGCTCCATATGTATCTTCCATTGTTTAAAACTGAGCTGGAAGTCTTCTTGCTTGAGGCACTTCAACAGGCTTGTCGTTTCTGTCTTCACCTTATCCATTGATGAAAAATGTGTTCCTTTCAGGTCACTTTTGATTTTTGGGAACAAGTAAAAGTCACAGGGAGCTAAATCGGTTGAATAGGAAGGATGATCGAGGATAGGAATGTTTTTGTCAGTCAATGACTGCTTTATGGAAAAAGCATTGTGCGCGGGAGCATTGTCTTCTCTTGTCTTACTGTTCGCTTTTTTCACCCGACATTGTCGCAGCAACTCGTGTAGCGATTGTTGTGCAAATACTTATTCGGGCTGTTCACAGGACATACCTAGCCAGTTGGCAGTTTGAGAGGGCGTGTAGGAGGGGATATTTCTATGATTCACATCCAACTGACCTCTAGACAGTTTTCCAGGAAAGCCCCAAGCCCAGTCCGTTTATTTGTGTCTCACCTCATATATACACTCACCTAAAGGAGTATTAGGAAACCATACTAATACGGTGTTTGACCCCCTTTCCCCTTCAGAACTGCCTTAATTCTACGTGGCATTGATTCAACAAGGTGCTGAAAGCATTCTTTAGAAATGTTGGCCCATATTGATAGGATAGCATCTTGTAGTTGATGGAGATTTATGGGATGCACATCCAGGGCTCGAAGCTCCCGTTCCACCACATCCCAAAGATGCTCTATTGGGTTGAGATCTGGTGACTGTGGGGGCCATTTTAGTACAGTGAACTCATTGTCATGTTCAAGAAACCAATTTGAAATGATTCGAGCTTTGTGACATGGTGCATTATCCTGCTGGAAGTAGCCATCAGAGGATGGGTACATGTTGGTCATGAAGAGATGGACATGGTCAGAAACAATACTCAGATAGCCCGTGGCATTTAAACGATGCCCAATTGGCACTAAGGGGCCTAAAGTGTGCCAAGAAAAAATCCCCCACACCATACCACCACCACCACCAGCCTGCACAGTGGTAACAAGGCATGATGGATCCATGTTCTCATTCTGTTTACGCCAAATTCTGACTCTACCATTTGAATGTCTCAACAGAAATCGAGACTCATCAGACTAAGGCAACATTTTTCCAGTCTTCAACAACTTTGGTGAGCTCGTGCAAGTTGTAGCCTTTTTTTCCTATTTGTAGTGGAGATGAGTGGTACCCGGTGGGGTCTTCTGCTGTTGTAGCCCATCCGCCTCAAGGTTGTGCGTGTTGTGGCTTCACAAATGCTTTGCTGCATACCTCGGTTGTAACGAGTGGTTATTTTAGTCAAAGTTGCTCTTCTATCAGCTTGAATCAGTTGGCCCATTCTCCTCTGACCTCTAGCATCAACAAGGCATTTTCGCCCACAGGACTGCCGCATACTGGATGTTTTTCCCTTTTCACACCATTCTTTGTAAACTCTAAAAATGGTTGTGCGTGAAAATCCCAGTAACTGAGCAGATTGTGAAATACTCAGACAGGCCCGTCTGGCACCAACAACCATGCCACGCTCAAAATTGCTTAAATCACCTTTCTTTCCCATTCTGACATTCAGTATGGAGTTCAGGAGATTGTCTTGACCAGGACCACACCCCTAAATGCATTGAAGCAACTGCCATGTGATTGGTTGATTAGATAATTGCATTAATGAGAAATTGAACAGGTGTTCCTAATAATCCTTTAGGTGAGCGTATATAGAGTACATATATATACATCTTATATATAAACGTCTATGCATGGAAGTGTGTGTGTCTCTCCTGCCTGGAAGTGAGAGGTGGAGACAGGGTAAAGGGCTCCGCCTCTGAGGAAACAGAAACTCGCTTAGCCACTAATAACGCAAGCAAGGCCAGCACGTCGGCAAAATGAATCCTCCTAGGAGAGAGATGCCCAGAGTAGTTCCTTTGAATTACCTAACAGCTCTATATTTCAATTTTTTTTTTTAGATTTCAATAGCTTCTAGGACTCCGCTTACACATCTAGTGTATTTATATATATATACATACATATATTGTGACAGATGGGGGCGCTGTCGTCCCCTTGAACACTCGGATCAGACGCCAGACATTCAGATAAAAGTTCAATAATTTATTTTATTTAGACTCTACTGTGCACAAAGCACCCTCCACTCCACAATACTCATAAACAATAAACAATACTCAATAATTACAATACTACAAATCCTACTACTCCCAGATGTGTTGTCCCCTGCCACCCTACTCAGCTTGTCCGTCTGGGATCTCCCACAGTCTTTTATAGTCCTTGACCCGGGAGTGTTTCTCTCTCTTTGTCCATGTGACTGGGAACACTTCCGGGTCAGATAAAAGCTCCCTTTCTTCAACCTGGAAGCTCGTCATTTCCTCTGTCCACGTGACTAGGGTGTACTTCCGGGTTGTAGGTGTAGCTCTTTCTTTACCCTTTAGCCATAGGATAGCGCCCTAAGTTCGTAAATTCTATTTCCCTAAACTGATTTATAGAAAACCCCTTTAATTTTAAGTATGTGTTTTATTACTTAATTGGAATCCCTTAACTAATACCTACTTCCCAGTAATAATCTGCCAGCTGTTTCACAATTAGTATCTTGTAACACAATTCACAATACAAATATGTTCCCTAAATTGGAAAAATATCAAAAAGAAAATAATAATAATAAAACCATTTATAGTTAAGACCAATCAAAATTCACACAAATCATAGATTACAGAAATTATAAAATTCACATAACTTTCAATATATTTGCCCTTCACAACAAATACCTTATAGGTTCAGGCAATGTACTTTAACCTTACAAATGTACCTTTTAGCTGTTTGCTTTTACCAGCACTTAAAACATCCCACTGATAATAAAAACACAATAACCAAATCTATAATATGAGCAAACTTAATTACTAAAACCTCACGTTAACTTAACAACTTTAGGGGCCCACAGACACACACATACACACACACACACCCAAGCCAGCGGCCACCAAAATAAAAATAATATTTACACAAACTCCCCTCATTGCAGGCCTGTTCGACGCTCTGGAACGTGGTGGCCAAAAAAAGTTAAGGCTCGTTCACTCTAACAAGCCAACATAAAAGGTCAAAGTACATCGTTCGTTCACCCAACACACATTTATTAACACCAAACTATTTATAATATTTACAATGTCCTGTGCGCAAACCCAGTGCCTCCAGCACTGATCCCCCAAAGTCCGGGCCTCACAGTCTCTGGTGCCTTTGTCCTGGCCGCCTCCAGTCCTCTCTCCAGCTCCGTCCTCTTCCACCCGACTTCCGCTCTCGACTGTTGGGAGGCGGACACCTTTTATAGCACCCCAGATGGGCTCCAGCTGCTTCGCGGCATTCGTCCGCAGACACACCCCCGTGTGGCAGAAGTGCCGGCTGCGCACCCGGAAGCCCTCCGAGTGTCTCCAGTCTTCTTCCCCCAAGCACTTCCGGGTGTGGCGGAAGTGCTGGTCTCCAGGGTTCTTCAGGCACCGGGTCGCCGCCTGGCAGTGGCCACGGGCCCCTACAGGGTTGGGCTTCCAAGCCCCCTACCCGAGGCAACCAACAAAACCAGGGCTGTCGCCCCCTCAAGAAGGCACCAGCCCTCCTCCAATCCTCCTAGGCGTCCCGGCTGAGCTCCACCCTCAGCTGCATGCCACAGTGCCTCACTGCCAACGAAGACCCGTCGGTCTGAGCGATACAGCCCGAGAGGGCAGCACGTCCTCGGAGTGGGTCCTACTACATACCCAGGGCCCACCACGGCACCCTGGGATGTACCACTTCAGCACCCCTTCCGAGGCATTCGCGCCCCTCTGGTCTGCAGCGCTCTCGACTCCATAGTCCCCGCCAGCCAGGGCACCATCCGGTCGTCAGTGAAGAGTCTTCCCGCGGAGCAGCCCGTTCCAGGAGGGCAGGTCCAACCGCTCCTCAGGGCTTCGGTCCTGTGAAGAAACAAAAAGGAGGGCCAGAAGCACTTCCTGGACACCTGCACCGGGCGTCCCTCCGATCTCTGCACCGGCAGCACTCTTCCCCCCTACTGGCAACCCCCAACTTGCCTGTTCGGCGCCTCCACCACAGGTTCCATGCCCGTACGTTCTTCGTTGCCGGGACTGCTCTCGCAGGCGGCTCCAACACCCGCCCAGTATTTTCCCTCTGCCTCTGTAGAGGACAGCCCTTCACCGGACGTACGCACCCAGCAACACGTCCCTTCCTGTCGGAGAAACCGGCATACACCCTTCGGCTTCTCCTTCCTTTCTTGGACGCTCTGACTGTCTGGTTCTGAGCATAGCGAAAACTCAAATCCGACCCCATCTGTGTCCATGCAGAGCGACAGGAGACAGCCGCGGGCTTGGAGCACAGGGCGCTAGGACCCAGGGCACTCATCAGCCCTTGTCCTGCCAACCCCTGTAATCTTGCTCTCCTCACTCTGCGCGGAGCCTGCACTGCCGCGTCCACTGTTGGAGAATTGCCTACTTGCTGCCGGTCATTACTATCACGGCCATTTTCGGTGACTTCTCCTTTATGCTGTACGGGGAGGCCATCACTCACCTTCCCCGCCATACTCCTCCGGCCAAAGGCTCCAGCGTCGCACCGCTCCTCCGCTCCACACACCCAAGCCAGCGGCCACCAAAATAAAAATAATATTTACACAAACTCCCCTCATTGCAGGCCTGTTCGACGCTCTGGAACGTGGTGGCCAAAAAAAAAAAGTTAAGGCTCGTTCACTCTAACAAGCCAACATAAAAGGTCACAGTACATCGTTCGTTCACCCAACACACATTTCTCCAACACCGCTCCTCCGCAGCCTGTGGTGTCACAGATGACACGATCGCCGTCCCCCTCAGCTTCTCCAACCCCACGGAAAGAACACTTAGCACCTGTAATAAGTCCGAATCTACAGGCCGAAGGGACTCCTCCGGCTCGTGCAGAGCCGCCGGCGAGAACAGGGAGACAGGCGTCGGTGGGCTTACTTGTCCGTCAGCCGCACACATCGTCTGCCTCTTGTGGGCCTCTCCCTCTGGCCCAATGGGGTCTCTCTCTGGCCCGGGATGGACATTCCTTGGTCCCGCCTCCAACCAATCATCGGTGGGCTCACAAGACACACCTCCCAATCCCGTGCCTGGTGCAAGGAGGGACTTCCAGTCCACGGCCATCTTGTCGCAGATCCGGTTCATCCCTGCCTGAAGAAAACAAGGTGAGTTCGACCCCGAAGGGCCGACTACCACGGAGCAGGGCACTTACCTCCCGGATCCTGTCACTCCAAAGCGCCTGCCTCGGTGTGGCCTTCTCTGTTGCAACGCCGGCCTGGCCGTCCTTTCTGACAGCACGACTTTTGGAGCCCGCTGCACTTCGGCAATGCCCATTCTCCTTCCTCCACACCCGCACAAAAAGCTAGAGCTCCAAAGAGCGCTGAACAAAAAACGCATTACACAATTGAGAAGGCAGTAAAAGAATATGACGCGTGTGACGCATACAAGCATATTTATAAGTGCAAGTACTGCGGAAACAAAGCACACGGTGGAAAAAGTCAATGTCCAGCTAAAGACAGTGTAAAAAATTTGGTAAATTGAACCACTTCGCTAAAGTTTGCAGGACTGGGAAAGGTAAACCCGTGCATGCAGTGTGTGATGTCTCAGATAAAGAGGAAGACAAGATGGTGTTTTCCTGTACAGCCCTGCTGGATACCACAGGGGCCAACAGAGGATGCTGCAGGGAGGCCCAGAGAGTCATTTGTGCCCTATAACCCGGAAGTGTGTCTTAGTAACAGTGACAGGAGAGATGACATACTCCCGGGGTGAAGAAAAGGACTTTGTATCTGACCAGGAAGTGATAAGGAATCATGGACTGAAGGATGGGAAACACCTCCAGGTCAGAACTATAAAAGGACTCTGGGAACTCCCATACAACGAGCTGACCTGGGTGGAAGGGTGGCAACGCGTCTGGGGGTGGTGGATTGAGTATTGATTAGTGTATTGTGTTTATTGATTTATGAATATAGAGGGGAGGAGAGTGCTTTGTACACGTTACTGGAAAATAAAGTCAAACTTTTGGACTTTTACTTCGTGTCTGACGTCTTGGTCAAGGGTTCAAGGGAGCGATAGCTCCCCCTATCTGTCACTTTATATATATATATATATATATATTAAAATATATATATATATATATATATTTATATCTGTATATATATATATATATATATATATATATATATTGTCACAGACGGCTGGGGTTCTTACCCGGCCGGGATGCCTAAAAGGACCGGAAGGGGGCAAGAATAGCTTCCGGGCCACGAGGGGGCAACCGCCAGAGGGCACCTTAAACCTTGTGGGACCTGGAAATAGTTACTTCCGCCACACTCCGCAAGATGGCAGAGGAGCCTTCCAGGGACGCCCGGAGTGCTTCCAGTGCAAAGGGCAGCACTTCCGCCACACCAGGAAGTGCTGCCAGATGGACGTCATCAGCCACCTGGAGCACATCCGGGCAGGAATAAAAGGGGCCGCCTTCCAGCAATTGGAGAGCTAGAGTCGGGAGAGGGAGCAGAACGAAGCTCCCAGGAGGAGATTGGTGGCCAAGGACTGAGAGAAAGAAGGATTATTGGGTGATTATTGCTTTATGCATTGTGTGATGTTTTGGACTGTGTTTATTTAATAAATAATAAACGTGTGACTTTTATAAAGATGTGGTCTCCGACTAGTGGTGTCCGAGCAAGTTAACAATATATATATATATATATATATATATATATATATATATATATATATATATATATATATATATATATATATATATATACTGTGGACTTGAACCCAGACACAGACAGACGGACATCTTAATTTCACCCAACACACGTTTTATTTACAGTACTATTTACAAATAAAGTCAGTGCACTTCCCAGTGCCTCCAGCACCATTCCCCCAATGTCCAGGGCCCACAGTCAAATAGCCTTTCTCCTGGCCGCCTCCAGTCCTCTCTCCAGCTCCGTCTCTCTTCCACCCGACTTCCGCCTCGACTGGAGGGAGGCGGCCCCTTAAATAGGAACCCGGATGGGCTCCAGCTGCTTCCCGGCATTCCTCCGAAGAGACGCCACACCCTCCGGGTGTCCCCTGTCTTCTTCCCCCCTGCACTTCCTGGTGTGACGGAAGTGCTGGGCTCCAGACTTCTACAGGCACCAGGGCGCCGCCTGGCAGTGGCCATGGGACCCTACAGGGCTGGGCTTCCAAGCCCTTTAACCGAGGCCCCCAACATAACCAGGGCGGTCCCCCCTCGCAGTCTGGAGGAGGTACAAGCCCTCCTCCGGTCCTCCTGGGCGTCGATGTCACAATATATATATATACTAGCAGAATACCCGCGCTTCGCAGTGGAGAAGTAGTGTGTTAAAGAAGTTATGAAAAAGTAAAGGAAAAATTTTTAAAATAACGTAACATGATTGTTAATGTATCTCATATCTATATATATATATATCTATATATATATCTATATCTATATCTATATCTATATATATATATATAGCAAAATACCCGCGCTTGGCAGCAGAGAAGTAAAAAGAAAAGGAAACATTTTAATAATAACGTAACATGATTGACAATGTAATTGTTTTGTCATTGTCATGAGTGTTGCTGGCATATATATATATATATATATATATATATATATATATATACAGGTATATACATACATGTGTACATATATACACACACACATACTGTGGGGTACCAAACAGGCAAATACATTGATTTTGTGAATATATAAAGCCGGCGTCAGAATATATAAAGTCACTGTCGGAATATATAAAGTCAAAACTTGAATATATAAAGTCAGCGTCAGTATATATAAAGTCAAACTTGTTTCTGAATATATAAAGTCATCGCTGGAATATATAAAGTCAAAACCTGAATATATAAAGTCAGCGTCAGTATGGCTTTACCAAAACAATTATTGTTGGCGAATCGATTATTCATAAAGCTTGAATTGGTGATCTGTTTTTCTGTGTTAACCTCATATTTTTTCATACCTCTTCTCAAACCAAGGGGGTGCGAGGGTAAAATGAATCGGGAAGCGCTGATCAATGTAATCGGTGTACCAGGAAATCATGCATTGACAGAAGTTCCCCTTTGCTTGTATTGCATTGTTATGGAGCACATGCATCGAAGCTTCTCAGCTGTGCTTGTGCTAAGAAAAGGAAACATTTTAAAAATAACATAACACGATTGTCAATGTAACCTTTTGTAAGTAGTGCCTGGAGGATTCAGTGTGGAGAAACTGTAGAGACAGCGTGTGTATTAACTTCTGGATTTTTCTGTATTTGGTGGCAGCGTCACAAAGTCGCTTCCGTAACACTGTGTTTTCGTTAGCTGCGGAGCTCAGCTCAGAGCGAAATGAGGTGAATGGGAGGGGAGATGATGACGTGACTCCCAAACCCGCCTTAACTGTCAATCCCCCACAAACACAGTGTCTCGGAAATTGCATAAGCACAGCCCTTCACGTGCAATTTTAACTTAGTTATAAAGTGATCAAAACTCTCGTTTATATCCTGTGTCCTCTCATTAAACTTGTATCCCGCATTACCCGTGGGCATGACAAACGCCAGCGGCAGCCTGTCTATGAACTTAATTTAAACTTGTTTCCGAAGTAGCAGCACTCATGAATATTGTTGTATATGTCACGCGCTCGCTTCTTATTGTTTCGCTGCCTTCTCAATTATACAGTATAATGCATGTTTTCTTCAGCGCTTTGTGGAGCTCTTCCTGGTTTTCTACGCACTGCGTTGACAGTCAGTTCATGTTATTACGTGGGAGGCGTGATGATGTCACATGAAACTCCACCCCCCACGGCTTTCGAGCTCAACTCCATTACAGTAAATGGAGAAAAATAGCTTCCAGTTATGACCATTACGCGTAGAATTTCGAAATGAAACCTGCCCAACTTTTGTAAGTAAGCTGTAAGGAATGAGCCTGCCAAATTTCAGCCTTCCACCCACACGGGAAGTTGGAGAATTAGTGATGAGTCAGTGAGTGAGTGAGTCAGTGAGGGCTTTGCCTTTTATTAGTATAGATATATAAACTGCTCAAAAAAATTAAAGGAACACTTTGAAAACACATCAGATCTCAATGGGAATAAGAAATCCTCCTGGATATCTATACTGATATAGACTGGGTAATGTGTTAGGAATGAAAGGATGCCACATCGTTTGATGGAAATGAAAATGATCAACCTACAGAGCCCTGAATTCAAAGACGCCCCAAAAATCAGAGTGAAAAATTATGTGGCAGGCTAGTCCATTTTGCCAAAATTTAATTGCAGCAACTCAAAATTGTACGCAGCACTTTGTATGGCCCCTGTGTTCTTGTATACATGCCTGACAACATCGGTGCATGCTTCTAATGAGATGACAGATGGTGTTGTGGGGGATCTCCTCCCAGATCTGGACCAGGGAGCCACTGTAACAGCATAGGGTCTGACAATGGGTCCAAGGATTTCATCCTGATACCTAATGGCAGCCAAGGTGCCTTTGTCAAGCCTGTAGCGGTCTGTGTGACCCTCCATGGATATGCCTCCCCAGACAATCATTAACCCACCACCAAACTGCTCATGCTGAATGATGTTACAGGCAGCATAATGTTCTCCATGGCTTCTCCAGACCCTTTCACTTCTGTCACATGCTCAGGGTGAACCTGCTCTCATCTGTAAAAAGCACAGGGCACCAGTGGTGCATCTGCCAATTCTGGTATTCTATGGCGAATGCCAATCGAGCTGCATGCTGCTGGGCAGTGAGCTCAGGGCCCATTAGAGGACATGGAGCCCTTGGGTCACCCTCATGAAGTCTTTCTGGTTGTTTGGTCAGAGACATTCACACCAGTGGCCTGCTGGAGGTCATTTTTTAGGGCTCTGGCAGTGCACATCCTGTTCCTCCTTGCCCAAAGGAGCAGATACTGGTCCTGCTGATGGGTTATGGACCTTCTATGGCCCTCTCCAGCTCTCCTAGAGTAACTGCTTGTCTCCTAGAATCTCCTCCATGCCCTTGAGACTGTGCAGGGAGACACAGCAAACCTTCTGGCAATGACGCGTATTGATGTGCCATCCTGGAGAAGTTGGACTACCTGTGCAACCTCTGTAGGGTCCAGGTATCGCCTCATGCTACCAGTAGTGACACTGACTGTAGCCAAATGCAAAACTAGTGATGAAACAGTCAGAAAACATGAGGAGGGAAAAATGTCAGTGGCCTCCACCTGTTAAACCATTCCTGTTTTGGGGTCATCTCATTATTGCCCTCTAGTGCATCTGTTGTTAATTTCATTAACACCACAGCAGCTGAAACTGATTAACAACCCCTCTGCTACTTAACTGACCAGATTAATATCCCATAAGTTTCATTGACTTTATGCTATACTCTGATTAAAAAGTGTTCCTTTAATTCTTTTGAGCAGTATATATATATATATATATATATATATATATATATATATATATATATATATATATATATATATATATATATATATATATATATTAGTGCTGGCCAACGATTAAAAGTTTTTAATCACAATGTTATGCTTTAAATTCAATAATGAACTTAAAAGTAGTGTATTGCATGGATTTGGTTTGCAATCACTTTAAACAAATAAGGTGCTTTTTAACAGCAGTATTCCCTTTACATAAATGTAAATCTCAACTTAAATATTAATTTAATCAAATCAAATATAAAACCACAGCTAATTGCCACTGCCAGGGCATTATCACAAGCTCAGGGTTAATTTTTAGGGATTTAAAGCTAGCAAAGAAAAAAGTAAAAACCCTACCTCCCAATTTATGTTCCAACTTCTTCAGCATACACTGCCCTCCTGTTCATCTTGACAAGATGCAAACTAAAAACAAAAAACGTATTACCTGATCTGGTTAAAATTTTTAAAGTAAATGGGTTTAATATTAAGAGTACACAGGAGGTTGAGGTAGCACAGTACCTTATTCTACCAAGAACTACCCAAATTGCCTGAAGACCCATGATATCTCCTCAAGCCCCACCTCCTCTCCCATCTTTCATGGTCACCCATCCATAGAAAATGTCTGACTCAACAGCACTCTGACACATCGATCAACTGAGAAACAGACACATTGGTCTTATCCTAATCTCCAGTTTTCATACTTAAAAAGAATGCTTTTATTTTTTTGCATGCATGCATTATTTGCCCTGTGGGAATTTTCATCTATCTGTTTGGATTACACTGGAGTTTGCCCACTGTGTAACACTGTGTTACTTGCACCTCTCACAACACCTCTGCACTCCTTCACATTTGTTTTCTTGTTAGTTGTACTATTGTCAAAATGGTTTTGTTGTCCCAATGATCCTAGGAGCTATGTTGTCCGGGGCTTTATGCCCCTGGTAGGGCCACCCAAGGCAAACTGGTCCTAGGTGAGGGATGAGACAAAGAACGGTTCAACACCTCCAATGAAGAATAAAAACTGTGGACAACGTTTTCCCTTGCTTGGACGCGGGTCACCGGGGCCCCCCTCTGGAGCCAGGCCTGGAGGTGGGGCTCGATGGCGGCGCCTGGTGGCGGGCCTGCACCCATGGGGCTCGGCCGGGCACAGCCCAAGAGGTAACGTGGGTCCTCCTCCCATGGGCTCACCACCTATGGGAGGGGCCAAGGAGGTTGGGTGCAGTGTGAGTTGGGTGGTGGCCGAGGCGGGACCTTGGCGGTCTGATCCTCGGCTACAGAAACTGGCTCTTGTGGCGTGGAATGTCACCTCTCTGAAGGGGAAGGAGCCTGAGCTAGTGCGCAAGGTCGAGAGGTTCCGGCTAGATATAGTCGGACTCACCTCGACGCACAGCTTGGACTCTGGAACCAATCTCCTTGAGAGGGGCTGGACTCTCTACCACTCTGGAGTTGCCCCGTGAGAGGCCCGAGCAGGTGTGGGCATACTTATTGCCCCGACTTGGAGCCTGTGCATTGGGGTTTACCCCGTGGACGAGAGGGTGGCCTCCCTCCTCCTTCGGGTGGGGGGAAGGGTCCTGACTGTTGTTTGTGCGTATGCGCGAACAGCAGTTTGGAGTATCCACCCTTTTTGGAGTCTCTGGAGGGGTGCTAGAGGGCATACCTTCTGGGATTCCCTCGTTTTGCTGGGAGACTTCAATGCTCACGTGGGCAATGACAGTGAGACCTGGAAGGGCTGATTGGGAGGAATGGCCCCGATCTGAACCCGAGCGGTGTTTTGTTATTGGACTTCTGTGCTCGCCACGGATTGTCCATAACGAACACCATGTTCAAGCATAAGGGTGTTCATATGTGCACTTGGCACCAGGACACCCTAGGCCTCAGGTCGATGATCGACTTTGTGGTGTGTCGTGGACTTGCGCCATATGTCTTGGACACTCGGGTGAAGAGAGGGGCGAGCTGTCAACTGATCACCACCTGGTGGTGAGTTGGCTTCGATGGTGGGGGAAGATGCCGGTCAGACCTGGTAGGCCCAAGCGTGTTGTGAGGGTCTGCTGGGAACGGCTGGCAGAGTCCCCTGTCAGAAGTAGCTTCAACTCCCACCTCGGCAGAACTTCAACCACGCCCCGAGGGAGGTGGGGACATTGAGTCGAATGGGCCATGTTCCGTGCCTCTATTGTTGAGGCGGCTGACGGGAGCTGTGGCCGCAAGGTGGTCGGTGCCTGTCGCGGCGGCAATCCCCAAACCCGTTGGTGGACACCGGCGGTGAGGGATGCCGTCAAGCTGAAGAAGGAGTCCTATAGGACTTTTTGTCCTGTGGGTCTCTGGAGGCAGCTGATAGGTACCGCAGGCCAAGCGGACTGCGGCTTCGGTTGTTGCTGAGGCCAAAACTCTGGCATGGGAGGAGTTTGGAGAGGCCATGGAGAATGACTTTCGACGGCTTCGAGGAGATTCTGGTCCACCGTCCGGCGTCTCAGGAGGGAAGCAGTGCAGTGTCAACACCGTATATGGTGGGGATGGTGCGCTGCTGACCTCGACTGACGTTGTGGGTCGGTGGGGAGTACTTTGAAGACCTCCTCAATCCCACTAACATGCCTTCCAATGAGGAAGCAGAGCCTGGGGACTCTGAGGTGGGCTCTCCCATCTCTGGGACTGAAGTCACCGAGGTGGTCAAAAACTCCTTGGTGGCAGGGCCCCGGGGTGGATGAGATACGCCGAGTTCCTTAAGGCTCTGGATGTTGTAGGACTGTCTTGGTTGACACGTCTCTGCAACATCGCATGGACATCGGGACAGTGCCTCTGGATTGGCAGACCGGGGTGGTGGTCCCCCTCTTTAAAAAGGGGGACCGGAGGGTGTGTTCCAACTATAGAGGGATCACACTCCTCAGCCTCCCTGGAAAAGTCTATTCGGGGGTTCTGGAGAGGAGGGTCCGTCGGATAGTCGAACCTCGGATTCAGGAGGAACAGTGTGGTTTTAGTCCTGGTGCGAACAGTGGACCAGCTCTTCACCCTTAGCAGGTCCTGGAGGGTGCATGGGAGTTTGCCCACCAGTCTACATGTGTTTTGTGGACTTGGAAAAGGCATTCGACCGTGTCCCTCGGGAATCCTGTGGGGTGCTCGGGAGTATGGGGTACGGACCCCTGATAAGAGCTGTTCGGTCCCTGTACAACCGGTGTCAGAGCTTGGTCCGCATTGCGGCAGTAAGTCGAGCCCGTTTCCAGTGAGAGTTGGACTCCGCCAGGGCTGCCCTTTGTCACCGATTCTGTTCATAACTTTTATGGACAGAATTTCTAAGCGCAACCAGGGTGTTGAAGGGGTCGGTTTGGTGGACTCAGGATTGGGTCACTGCTTTTGCAGATGATGTTGTCCTGTTTGCTTCATCAGGCCGTGATCTTCAGCTCTCTCTGGATCGGTTCGCAGCTGAGTGTGAAGCGGCTGGGATGAGAATCAGCACCTCCAAATCCAGAGCATGGTCCTCAGCCGAAAAGGGTGGAGTGCCCTCTCAGGGTTGGGGAGATCCTGCCCCAAGTGGAGGAGTTCAAGTATCTCGGGGTCTTGTTCACGAGTGAGGGAAGAATGGATCGTGAGATTGACAGGCGGATCGGTGCGGCGTCTGCAGTGATGCGGGCTCTGCATCGGTCTGTTATGGTGAAAAAGAGCTAAGCCGTAAGGCAAAGCTCTCAATTTATCAGTCGATCTACGTTCCTACCCTCACCTATGGTCATGAGCTATGAGTAGTGACCGAAAGAACGAGATTGCGAATACAAGCGGCTGAAATGAGTTTCCTCCACAGGGTGTCTGGGCTTTCCCTTAAAGATAGGGTGAGGAGCTCAGTCATCCGGGAGGGGCTCAGAGTAGAGCTGCTGCTCCTCCGCATCGAGAGGAGTCAGATGAGGTGGCTCGGGCATCTGATCAGGATGCTTCCTGGACGCCTCCCTGGTGAGGTGTTCCGGGCACGTCCAACCGGGAGGAGGCCCCGGGGAAGACCCAGGACACTGGAGGGACTATGTCTCCGGCTGGCCTGGGAACGCCTTTGGGATTCTCCCGGAAGAGCTGGAAGAAGCGGCCGGGGAGAGGGAAGTCTGGGCTTCTCTGCTTAAGCTGCTACCTCCGCGACCCGACCTCGGATAAGCGGAAGATGATGGATGGATGGTTTTGTTTTGTTAAGCTGTCTGGTTCCTATTCAAGTCTGATAGAAACTTTTAGTAAATAATTTTTTAGTCAAATGCCATCTTGCAGATCTAATTTTACTTCAGTGTTCCTCTGACTTAAGGATTATGATTTATTTTAATGATTAATGGGTAACACTTTAGTTTAGGTACTGCAAAAATGCATCTATTATTCATTTACTCTTATGTAACTAGACTTTAACAAAGGCTTCTTTCAGTCTTAGTTATGGTTATAAGGCATCGGTAAATAGGTTGTTCATCTCTGTGCAGTATGGTATTTGATATGCTGGTAATAATTACCTGATGAATATGAACAATTCCCAGGTCTTATACTTAAGACATTTGTTTCACTTAAACTACCTCTGACTGTTCCAAAGTGAAGTTATTTTAGTAGGCTATATTGCAGAAATGAATAGCCACTTTGCTAATGCTTTGAAAGTGTCAAATGCGCCAAAAGAAGACTTTTTAAAGGTCTTGTTACATAAGAGAAATGAGTAAAAATGCATTTTTGTAGTACCTAAACTAATGTACAACAATCGAAATAAGTGTCTATTAGCTTTGACATTGCAAAGTTTTTCATTTATCAGTAGTTAAAATGTGAACTAAATAACTTATGATTTAATTTGGTAATAGAATACTTTTTATAGCCACTGTAAACATCTCTCTGAGTGCTATTCTGCCAGTGTCACACTAACCATGTGACACTTTTGATATTCTTTTAATGTAGAAAAAGTGCCTGTACCATGACCTGTAGTTTTGTGTATTTAAGCCATTTCTGTACTCAAAAGCACATGTTGTTCAAAATCCCTGTTACTTGTAGTTTAATAATTAAACACTCAAGAAGCCATTCATCTAAAGCTTTTTGTAAGTTTAAATAGGTTCATTTATAACATGTTGCTATTTAATGAAATATAATCTCCCCAACTGAAGGCAATGCCGATTGACCCTTCAAACACTAGGATTGTCTTTACATAGAGAAATTAGATTATATTGTTGGTATAAGTGAGAATATGAGAATTAATTTGTTTCACTCACACTCATGTTTGCTTTCAAATTTGTTAACCCATCAGTTTCCCTTTTTTCATTGCTGTATATCAGAAATTACATTAGTAGCATTTACTGTGTATGTGATATGCTTTGAATTTATCACATTTTTCTGCCACACTGCAGGAGACATCTGATTTCTATAAAGTTGTTAGGGTAAAAATGTTTAACTGTCGTATAACCATGTCCTGAGGTCACATTAACACTATTGTATTTGTGGTGCAATTTCCACAGTCCCATAATGTAGAAGTACAAAAAATGTACCATTGTGCATATTAGTGTGCAGTTTTCCACAGAAAAATACACAACACTGCAGGCTCTCTCTTTGCTATTCTCAAGCAGCAACCCTTTCCTTCAAATGAAGTTTAGCATAGATGGTACTGGTGCCATGGAGGTATGGACGCAATATCATCTTGTATTGTATTTACAACAGAAATTGCTGTGATTGCTATCCTAGGTTTATAAGGTCAGTAGTATCACATGTACATAAATGGCAAAGAAGGCATTGTATAACTATAACAACCACAACACACATCACAAGGCTTGTCAAGATGCCTCCATGTGACAAGAAATGACTCCAGCATTTGTTTCCACTAGAAAACTTTATTTAAGCACAAAATGACAGGAGGACTGTTGTGGAAGTAGTATTATGTGTCTTAAAGCATGTTATAAACTTCCTTTCACTTACAAAAAAACACATGAACATTATGTAACTGTCTGAGTCTGATACTTTGGACCTTGTCCCTCTCTAATCTAGATCAACATAATACATTTCTTATTATTTTGCTTCTGGTATTCACATTTTTGCTTATATTTGGGGATTACTGTTATTAAATCATGTAATGGGACTTTTTTGCTGTGGATTGCCTTTTAAAGCAACTTTTTTTGATCTGCTAAGTATTTTTGCTTTCTATTTTATTCTGTTCTATTTTTATTAATGCATTTTATTTTTAAAGGTTCTCGTGAGACATTTTGATATATCGTGGGATTTAATGTGTACATTGAACTTTTAAAGCCATCTCTCCAGTTTTGGGGCCTGCTAGGACACAGGCCAGCAAGTAGCGTTTGGGACATGGCTGAGTTTAGGTTAGAGTCTTCTTCTTATTTAAGGTCTTCTGGCAGTGCCATATACCCTTTTTCCATTTCTATGACTCCGATTCACATCAGTGAAGAACACATCCATATCAATGTGAATCTGGGCATACTCCTAGGTGTGAAACTGGCCTGAAGCATCCCTCAATTAATTCATCTTATTCAATTTGCTATAGTTTTTGACTGTTCTCTGTTGTCCATTTTTATTTCTTCCACTACTTCCATTGTCAAAACACTTTAATCCACTTCAGTGTTGCAGGGGCTGAAGAGCATAAGGTGTAAATGTAATTTATTGTTTAGCTAGCCATTTAACCTGTTGAAGACAGGTGATAGAGTACATTTAATAATATTTAATATCTCTTGCTCTATGTGTTCCTTTAGCGCCTTTCCTTTTTGTCCTTATGTGTCTGAACCTCTCCTGACTGGCACTCTCTTGGCTGAGCATGTTTCCATAAAGCCTGCTTTTTGCACTCTTATTTCAATATGCCTTGCTCACCTTTTATGCTTCCTGTTTTAGAAGATGACTCTCAGCATGCCTCCTATTCCTTATTCCACCTTGTGTGTCACACACTTGCAATTCCATTTTTGATTGCATCACCAAAACTAAAGTAACCAATCAGATGGCTCTGAGGGACTGGACACACACACAGATCTTAGCATTTCATTATATATTTGATTCATTATGAACTGAAAATGTATATTTTTATTAACCTAGTACCCTGTTTGAAAATATGAATGCAAAATAACAATTGACTGATCAGTTTATAAAAATAATTTAACCAAAAATCTAAATACAATAGAGACTGATATCAGTCAACTCATACTCTGTGTATACAATTAGATGCCACAGCATTTATATTAAAATTAAAAACAAATAGTATTTTACTGTTATTTAAAAGCTTATATATTTGTATGATTAGCCATTTTCCTGCACACAAATTCTTGATATATTTTCAATGCAGATATACACAGACTAGTAGCTTAAGATCCCATTTTGTTAGCTTTCATATTCAGACTCACTTATCTACAGATAATGGTATAGCATCAATACATTGCAGACTGTATGTATTGTGAGTAAAAAAGAAGTCAAATCATACACTTTGTACTTTGAGTACACCGTACAACGCTGAGCAAAGTGAGAATGCACTGTTTCGGTCTTAACCTCCCAACCTCTTCCCATCTTTCTTCCTGTTGCTATGGTTACTTTGGATGTGCAACAGAGATGTAGCTTTAAAACTGGAAATAAAGATTTAGATATCACTGTCACAGTATTTCAGGGAAAGATTTCTATAAAAACAGCTAAAGGAAAAACATGAATATCATGAAAGTGAACGGACAGTGTGATTTGAATATAAAATTCAGAATTGTACCATCAGTAATTGAAGGTTTTTAAAGCTTTAGAGTTGTCAGTAGAGTTGTAAAACCCCCATTATAGAAAAACTGTTATTATACTGGAAGGTCATGTCCTGCATACTAAGCAGCTAAATCTCTTCAGTGCTCACCACATTAAAGGTGACTTGAAACACAGAGCAGACTCAAGGGTATGAATGTCATCTCCTGGACAAACTGAATATTTATTTTAAGAATGGTAAAGACAGAGACAACTTGCTATTATCTTTGTCACACTGCTACTAGGTGGCTAAAAAAATGAGAACCTGAGAAGCTATTTTTGGATGCACCTTCATGCTTTTGGCTTTCACATCAGTGTTTAATAAACCTTTTATTAGAACATAAGAAGAAATGTGTTTTAAAAAAAGCAAATGATGTTCATATTCTAATGTGTGCAATCGCCCCTTGTCTCAAGTGGATTTCCACCAGGTATTTCACATTCTTCTTGCATCCCAAGGATATACAATACTGGGCAAATGTCATAGATACTTTAAATTGTTCACAAAAATATTTGTCTTAGATGGAAATTTCAAGTCTTCTGGATTAGTATGTCAATAGAAGAGTATATTTTAGAGTTCCAAATAGTTCTTTTGCCAAATGTAAGGCAATATAGAAAAATAGTTGAACACCCTAAAAGAAAGGAACTAATGACTTTCCAGTTAAAAAAGTGAGATCTTTACAATGATGAAGGCTAGTGTTCGATTAAGAAAATTAAAAAATTTGATGCAAATGATTAATGTCATAATGTGTAGGTTGAACCAAATTGATTATCTGAAACACCTGTGTGGGAGAATTAAATTGTTCAGGGGACAACCAGACTAAAAGGTGAGGTTGGGGTAGATTTGGCAGTTCAACCATGGTGAAAGTGAGCATGGCAGGGTGCTCAATCCTGCATTATCAAGGTCTCTCCCAAGCATACATTTAATTGCAGACAGGTACATTTGCAGATGTACAGTTCAAGCCAGGGTTGACAGACCTCCCAATTTGAGTGGGATTGTCCCGAGTTCACCAGACAAAGCTGAGTCCCACACTGCTTCTGAAAATCCCGATTGCACAAAATTTGTATGTAGAAAACAAACTTAGTTCAGTTTATACATTGAATATCTAGTTAAAGAGGCTAGACAGCTAGACATACCACCTTTTATGAATATAATTTGTAAATGTTAGCTGAATCCAAGTGTTTGAATTGTATGTGCTTGCGTATGTCATGTGCTTGTGTTGTATGTTTCTCATGCTCATCATGGCTACTCATGCTCATGTGTAATTCATTTTGAAAGTAAAGTGATGATTATTTTATGACTATTTTATATATGTTCAATTCTATATATAGATTTATTTACATATACTTATATGTTTAGATTATATGTATATATCTACAATTATAATTTAATTTAAATTATCTCTTTTTTTTTTTTTTGGTTGCTCGAAATGGTGGCTGTCCTGATCTGTGATTTTGGAAGTCTGGCAACCCTAGTCTAAGCCCTTCTGTAGAAGCACAAACAAATATGCAAGTTTGAGGACTGGAAATGCAATGGTCAAACAAGGAAACTGAGTGGGATAAATAAGAAATATATCAAGCTTAGTTCCCTTTGACAACAGAAGATGCTCAGCACTTCCACTATCATTGAAGAACTGGCAGAAATCCCTAAGATCCTGGTATACTTTTCTAGAGTCTGGATCAATCTTATGAGAAATGGTCTTCATGAAAAAATGGCAACCAATAAAACTATTCTTTCTAGGCTAAAATAAAGCCAAATGCCAAAGCAGGAAAATACAAGCACCAGGGCGCAGAATAATGGTAGCAGGTGCTCTGAACTGGTGAGTTAAAACTAGAAATATTTGTCTTTAACATAAGATAATGTCTCTGCTTAAGGCTGAAAAACAGTATGTGCATGAATGTCTGCAGGCATAGAGTGAAGCACAGTGGAGGTTCCCTGCAGTTTTGGAGCTGCACTTCCACAATCCCTCTGATCCCTCCAAACTTCATTGTGCAGCATTACAATGACCCCCAAACACATGGCCAAAATGATAAAAAAAAAATCTGAATTTTATCTGAATGATAAAAAAAAATCTGAAATGAAAGGATACAAAGGAATGTTGCAACATATGCTACAGCCCTCACAGAGCTCTGATCTCAACATCACTGAGTCAGACTGAGTTTACCAAGTAAGGCAACAAAAGTATACAGTGGAAATGTGGAAAGTTCTCTAAAAGGCTTGGAGCAACTGACCACACAAGTAAATTCAGAAAATGGATGATGGTGAACTTTACAGAAGGCAAAGGGTTGTCACACCAAATATTGATTTCATTCATGTCTTTTCTGTTTATTGCACTTTCTGGGAAGTTTATTCATTAATAAACATACATTTTTAATTTTTGGGATTCTCAATTTACACTTTTCTCTTTTTAAGAGGTGCTTAAATGTTGGGCTACTTGGAAGCTCCAAATTGGCTAAAACGGTTGTGATCTTGCTACATGCAAATATCAAATATGGATACAAGCTTCAGAAAACAAAACACTAAACCTGCAACATAATAATGGACCAAAAGAGCAGACCACACCACATAAGGCAGCATAACCTTTAATTCAACTAGCCTGCTAATGTCCAAAAATGAACAAATTTCTTTTTATTAAAGGATTAATTTTATAAGGTACAAAAGAATCAAAAATTAATATAAGACAAAAGATGCAAAAACAAAGAAAAAAGGTCCAATTTAATCATTCCGGAAAATTGAACATGAGCAGGGTTAAAAACCAGGATATCCAAATGTTTAAATTAAATATAATGCAATGTTAAGGTTGCACTTGGCACTGGCCCCTTTCTATTTATACTAGTAGAAGCAGTCTTCTAATTACAGCCTCAGGTGGCCCCACCTCCTTAGGCTCCACATTATTCTCCGATAACACAGAAAAAACATATAATGTTAATGTAATACAAAATAATACAATAATTAATAGAAAACACAATTTCAGTAAAAATTATAATAGTACATAGATATAACAAAAACAGAATTCACAACACATTGTGAGAAATAATGTTGGAAAAAGAACAAAAACAATAAGTAAACAAGAAATATACTTGAGCCAGGGATGTAACCCTGGCTGAAACATAACAAAAACCATCTGCTTTCTTGTTGTAGGCTTTTCATAATTTTTATAGAAGGAAAATATATCAATGTTTAGTAGTATGGAAATCAAAAATTAATAAGAAAGCCTTGATGTAGCTCTAAATTTTTTTTTGACAATGTGTAAAAATGAGTGTTGAAAGGAGACTGGTATCTCTTAAGTGAATTCATTTACTGTACTTTAATTCAGTAGATAATTTTAGAAATGAGTACATTAGAGGGTCAATTCAAGTTGGACAGTGGAAAAGAGATGAAAAAGAGAGTGCGGGCAGGGTGAAATGGGTGGAGAAGAGTGTCAGGATTAATTTGTGACAGACGAGTATCAGCAAGAGTGAAAAGGGACGTCTACAGGATGGTAGTGAGACCAGCAATGTTATATGGGTTGGAGACGGTGGCATTGACCATAAAGCAGGAGACAGAGCTGGAGGTAGCAGTTAATGATGCCAAGATTTGCACTGGGTACAATGAGGATGGAAAGGATTAGAAATGAGTACATTAGAGGGTCAGCTCAAGTTGGACGGTTGGGAGACAAAGTCAGAGAGGCAAGATTGCATTGGTTTGGACATTTGCAGAGGAGAGATGCTGAGCATATTGGGAGAAGGATGCTAAGGATAGAGCTGCCAGGGAAGAGGAAAACAGGAAGGCCTAAGAGAAGATTTATGGATGTGGTGAGAGAGGACAAGCAGGTGATGGGTGTAACAGATCAAGATGCAGAGGACAGAAAGATATGGAAGAAGATGATCCGCTGCAGCAACCCCTAACGGGAGCAGCCAAAAGAAGAAGAATTAGCAAAAGCAGTTGCAGTTTCACTGTACTTACAGTAGGTTGAGGCAAACAGTCAGTTACTATACAAAGCCAGAAGAGTGAAATTTGAATGCAATGGGCTGCAAGTATCCACTAGCATTGGGAACAGTTAATCTTCTAGTCCCTTTGAAAGTCAGAAAATTAAAATTGGTGGAAGGGGGGTTCCTGAAAACATGTTATAGTGTTATATATCACTTTATTGTGCCCTTTACTGAGCTTGTAAGAAAATACTTTAGGAGCAGGCAGATGGCTCTTCACAAGCTGGATGGAGCATGATGCTTGAGTTACAGCAGCCCCTCTGGAAAAGACAGTGAGTGCTTCTTTTGAGAGGATTGAGGATGGAAGGCAGAGACTTTCATAGATAACTTACAAACAGAAGCTACTTTTGATACTTTTTACTGTTGTCTCTTTTACACTTTGTGGTGAGTTTTTGTTAATTTAGATTTAACTCGGGGTCACCAACCTTTTCAAAACTGAGAGCTACTTCTGAGAGTAATACAAAGGGCTAGGTGTTTGATACAAACTTCCTGAATAACATAAAATTGCACAGTTCACCTTTAAAGATAACAATAATAACAACAATAATAATGAATATTCATATATCATGTCCTGTTGGTACTAAACGCTACCTTGGTAGCATTTTTGAACAAATCATGAACTTTGTCCCATGTTTGTACTAATTATCTGTTATGTAAGATTTAGATAGATAGATAGATAGATAGATAGATAGATAGATAGATAGATAGATAGATAGATAGATAGATAGATAGATAGATACTTTATTAATTCCAAGGGGAAATTCACATAATCCAGCAGCAGTATACTGATACAAAGAAACAATATTAAATTAAATAGTAATTAAAAATGAAAAAAATAAAAATAAAATTAATGTTAGCATTTACTCCCCCGGGTGGAATTGAAAAGTCGCATAGTGTGGGGGAGGAATGATCTCCACAGTCTGTCAGTGGAGCAGGACAGTGACAAAAGTCTGTCACTGAAGCTACTACTCTGCCTGGAAATGACACTGTTAAGTGGATGCAGTGGATTATTCATGATTGACAGGAGTTTGCTTAATGCCCGTCGCTCTGCTACAGATATTAAACTGTCCAACTTTACTCCTACAATAGAGCCTGCCTTCTTAACAAGTTTGTCCAGGCGTGAGGCGTCTTTCATCTTTATGCTGCCACCCCAGCACACCACTGCGTAGAAAAGGGCACTCGCCACAACTGTCTGGTAGAACATCTGCAGCATCTTACTGCAGATGTTGAAGGATGCCAACCTTCTCAGAAAGTATAGTCTGCTCTGACCTTTCTTACATAGAGCATCAGTATTGACAGTGCAGTCCAATTTGTCATCCAGCTGCACTCCCAGATATTTATAGGTATATATTTTAAAAACATCCATTTTTTCAGATTTTTAAACGAATCGTATCACATTTGTACTAATCACCAAATATGTAGCATTTTAAAGAAACCAACTCATCTGTTACACTTTTTGAAATTATTTTTCACATTTTTGCACAATATTTGAGTTTAACATTGCCATGGTGTTTCAATGAAAACATCTGTTATCTCTTTCTTTGTCTGTAAATGTCTGTTAGTGGGAAGCCTGGCATTTCATGCAGTTCACCATTGTACTGTAATCTGGGGTATAATTTGACACTGCAACTCTGAGTAAATCTTGTAGATGTGCATCAGTAAGGTGTGTTCTGTGTTTGTTTTTGATCTAAATTCATATTCGAAAAGGTTGATTCACAGATATAAGTTGAACCAAAAAGGCAGGCAACTTTCATAGGTGTACTTGTACTTGTACTTTTCTGTATTCACAAGATGCCAAAGTCTAGAAAGTCTTGGTGCACCCTGATGGGCTTTGAGGTGGAGGTCATTGTGCAACATTGGGATTTCAATCTCCACCTGACCAGCATCAAAGTTGAACGTTGCAGTGCTCTTCTGCCCAGGTTTGTAGGTACCGAGTTTATAACGGAAGTGTCAAGTGTGGACCTCGTCACCATGAGGCAAAACATTTGTTAAATCCAGAAACATTGTTGTTAATTTTTAAAAGGGACCCAATTAACAACCAGTGCCATTCACTAATAACATTTTTCTACGGGAATGACTGTTAACACCGGTTAAATATAATTTCATGTACAATTAGAACTGACTCTCTATTATAAAAAAAAATCCTGGGATAGAAAGACAGGAGACGAGACGTGATCTTGACGTTAAGATCATGGAAGACACTTAAAAGACCCGTGAGATGAAAGAGAATGGCGACGGAGCATCTCATGGGGACCTTAAATATGAGACTTTGTGCCAAGTGATTGACCGAGGACCATCTCGCGATGACGTAAAACATGAGATTCTTGCAAGACATGCCCAACTTACAGCCGATTTCAAATAAGACCACGGGCAGCAAAACATTCAGTCGTGTGAAGGATTTGAGCACACACAGTTCCAGGGTCTCAGCGCATATAAAGTGTATAATGGCAATACACTTCGTTTCATTATAAATGAAACGTCGATGACTAAGAGAAGAAGAAAGCAGTGCGGAGAAAAGGGACTCAAACGCGTTGGAGAGAAAAATGAGCAAAAAAGAAAAAGAATAATCTAGGTGCAAATTCAGAAAATAAGGAAAGTAATTATCAGCCTGGAACAAGTGGAATTAAAAAAAAGCATGTCTAATCAGGCTCAGAATTAAAAGACAGAGAGTAAAAGACAAAGTAGAACTTCAGAAAGACATTCACAAACGTTGGCGCTATACACATGCAGAGCAGGTTAGAGATTATGAAAGCAGTGGAATTCAAAAGGCTCAAAAAAAAAAGTTGGCGAAATACACATGTGGAGAAAGTTAAAGAATATGAAAATAGTAAAATTATAAAGTATAAAAAAAGAAAGAAAAGATCAAAGTAGCTCAAACAAATTAAAATTATTTCACAAAAAAGGGAAAATAATCACTACGAACCAGGTGTCATTGAAAAAAAAGCAGGACAAAGCGAGGTCAGAAATAAAAGACAGAAAGTGCTGCCTTTGGTAATACCACAAGATCAAACTGGATTTATCAAAAGTCGACACTTATCTTCTAATCTTCGATGCCTGTTTAATGTAATATACTCACCAACAACGTCAAACACCCCAGAAATACTATTATCATTGGATGCAGAAAAAGCATTTGACGTGATTGAATGGAAATGCTTTTTCACTGCATTAGAGAAATTTGGGCTTGGCCCGAACATTTGTGCATAGATCAAACTACTGTATACCAATCCAGAAGCTTCAGTTTGTATTAACAACATTTGTTTAGACTACTTTAAACTAGAACATGGTACCAGACAAGGATGCCCCTTGTCACCACTGCTATTTGCAATCACCATTGAACCACTGGCGGTTCACTGTCAAAATGCTTATCAGATAAAGGGGATTATCAGAGAGGGACTGGAATAGAAAATTTTTCTATATGCAGATGATATGGTACTGTACACGTATATCAGACCCACAAAATTATGTGCCTGTAGTCTTAAGAGCACTCACAGAATTTCAAAAGATCTCTGGTCTCAGAATTAATATGAATAAAAGTGTACTCTTTCCAGTGAATTCTCAAAGATATAATATTAGATTAGACACCATGTCTTTTATCATTGCAGAACAGTTTAAATACCTAGGGGTAAACATCACAAGTAAACACAAAGCTCTTTATCAACAAAATTGTGCCATCTGCATGGAAAAAAAAGCAAGACTTGCATAGATGGTCAACCCTTCATCTCACTCTAGCTGGAACAATTAACACTGTTAAGATGAATATTCTTCCTAAGCTTCTTTTCTTATTTCAAAACATTCCAATATACATCAATAAATCACTTTTTTAAGCAATTAGATTCAACAATAACCTCATTTATTTGGAACTCAAAACATCCGCGTATCCAAAGAGCGACACTACAAAGACAAAAGGCAGAAGGTGGCATGGCTCTACCCAACTTTCAGTTTTATTACTAGGCAGCAAACATAAAAGCTATAAAAACCTGGACACAAATAGATGAACATACACAGGCCTGGTCCGCAACAGAAGTATATTCCTGCAGTACTTCTTAATATTCCCTGCTTTGTGCCCCAATAAATGCAAGTTATCGGCAATATACTGATAACCCAATTGTGCTTCACTCACTCAGAATATGAAACCAATGTAGAAAGCATTTTAAAATGGAGAAGCTTTTATCTGTGGCACCTCTGCAAGAGAGCCACCTCTTTCAACCTTCCTAAACATATGCAGTTTTTAATATCTGAAAAAATTTGGGATTAACTTGCTTAGAGATTTTTATATAGACAACATCTTTGCATCCTATGAACAATTACATTCCAAATTTTACTTTCCAGCTACACATTTCTTTCACTATCTTCAAATTAGGAACTTTGTTAAGCAGAATCTGCCTGATTTTCCTCATCTTGCACTCTCGTCCATGCTGGAAAAAATATTGCTCAATTTCAAGGACTTAGACACTACCTCTGCAATATATAAAATTATTTTACAGTCCCTCCCTTTCGAAGATCCAAGAGGACACTGGGAAAAAGATCTCTTAGTCAATATATCAGAAAAGCAGTGGAAAATAGCAATGCAGAGAATTCACTTGAGCTCCATATGCGCAAAGCATACAATTATTCAACTCAAAATTATATATCGAGCACATCTGTCTCGCCTAAAACTCTCCAAAATGTTTCCAGGGCAGGATCCAACCTGCGAACACTATAATCATGTCCCAGCCTCACTGGGCCACATGTTTTGGGCCTGCACCAAATTAACATCATTCTGGACCAAAATTTTTAATTACCTCTCAGACAGCCTTGGTGTCATAATCCCTCCTAACCCATTAACAGCTGTGTTTGGTGTTCTTCCAGATGGGCTTAAAGTGGAGAAGGACAAACAAACTGTGATTGCATTTATTACACTTTTGGCACGCAGACCTATTTTGCTAAACTGGAAGAATCCAAACTCTCCTCTTTTAAGTCAGTGGGAAACCAATGTGTTATACTAACATTGGAAAAAATCAAATACTCAGTTAGAGGATCTGTACAGATTTTTTTCAAAACATGGCAGGATCTAATCAATAATATTTTACAATAAGCTCATAAAGCACAGAGGAAGCAATTATTTCCGCATTTCTTTTTCTTCTCCATTCATCTCTATTGGCCTATCAAACTCATCAATTTAGGTATGTTTACAAGCCTTAAGTTTTACCCCGTTGGCCATGCTCTCTCTCTCAGGGGTGGGGGTCGACTTGTTCTCAATCCTATTTTTTGTAAAATTGATCGATTTGTATGGAATGATTACAATAAAATTAATAAAAATAAAAGAAAAAAGAAATAAAAGACAGAGTAGAAAACAAAGTAAAACGTCATAAAGAGATTATAAAACAAGGGGGCCAAACACATGCAAAGCAGGTTACAGATAATGAAAACTGGAATTCAAAAGAAGTCTAAAAAAAAACGTAGGGGCGAAGCACATGCAGAGCAAGATACAGAATATGAAAGCAGAAAAAAATGACAGTGTCAAAAAAAACAAAGTAAACATTGCATTAGAGCATAAAAAGAGAAATTATTACTTGGAGAAATAATGAAAAGGCGAATAGAGATCGAATATATGGACATAGGTGATATGTCAGAAGTATGTAAATATTGTAAGGCTTTGAAGCTTAAGTCAGAGAATTTCAAAAACGGAGTTCACCTCACATGCATTTATTGGTTACTTTGCAAAAAAAATTAACTGCTGATGATGTGGATCGTTTTGTCTGTGCTGAAACTCCAAACAGAGAAACCTATCCTGAATTATGGTACAAAGTCATTAAACACATGTCTCACTGACCTCATTTAAAAGATTCAGCATATTGGGACTCGAAAGATTCCAAATATTGTTTTTACAGAAGTTCTGAAATAAAAGTGAAACTAATGAAATAGTAACAATTCAAAGAAAAAAAAATCTTAAACGTGTGTATCCGGAAAACCAAACACAGGGGTTGGCGAGCGAAGCAAGCAGGGGGCGAAGCCTCCTAGTCTACATAAAAGAATTACCACACAGCCAAATGTTTACTCACCTATCACTATGATGAGAACTATGTGGTCTCGGCTCTCTGTGGTTTCATTCACTACAACATAAATTTTCTTGCCACGAATCTTTCAAAGAATGGTGTCCATATGTTGTTCAAAGACAGGGGACAAATGGCTTTGACGAAGACTGCTCTCATTTTCTGGCAGCGCACCTCCTTGTTTACAATGCTTAATAAAGAAAGGATGCATCTTCATGATTTTTTTTAATGGTATGTCTGACTCGCATGACCACAAACTGGCGTCTTGCATCTGAAGATTTTGTTATTTCCTCTGTTGTTACCTGAAGGGGAACATATTTTTTTTTTGATCCTAAATTCTCCTTGTTCTTTAGAAGGGTCTTAGATTTGACGTGGTCATTGCAAGAATATTTTTGTTTCCAGTCTATATGGTATGCTGGCAAAACTTGTAGAAAAGTTGTTGTCCAGATTCGTAAAAGTCACCGGGATATTGTTGTGCCCTCAATTTTGCAGTTAAGCTTGTGTTTCTTAGTTTTTTCTACGCAGTTAGGGTATCTCATACTGCTTGCTTTGACATTTCTCTCTCGTGCAGCTAGCTAATTAGCATGCCTTTAACATACAAGAAAACATACAGGAAACATGCACACAAACAGATAGAAGCACAACTGGATTTCTACAAGAATTGCATTCACTTGAAAAACCACAAACTAGAAAATAGTATCTGAAAAATAGAACTACAGGTTATTCAATCGCTTAATTTATGGGGAAGTTTTGTAACAGTAACTCCTTCAGCGTCTAAATTCCATTTCCGTTTTTAAATCTAAAATCCGTTTTTATGTGTTAATTCTGTAATTCCGTCCGTGTTTTCCGCATCTCGTAAATGATAGGGCCCTAAAATGGTAAGTTTTCTTTTGCTTTTCTGCAATGTTTTTCTTTATTTTTAGGGGGTAAAAACCGAGTCTAGTTCCCCACTGTAGCTGCACCCATTTGCTTGTCTCAGCGAAGAGTGAGATGGAAGTTTGTTTTGTGCACGATACTGAACTTTGACAGCAGGCCACCCCCCAATCTACATCAATGCAAGTGTTATTGATTCAAAAAGAACAGCAACACAATTAGATATAATTTTTAGATGGAGCTCCATGGTATCTAGTGCTGTTTATAGAACAAGCCCTGCGGGTAACTCATGTAGTCCCTGTGGGCAACCAGGTGTCCACTGGCGCCATGTTGGCTATCTCTGTTTTAACTCAAAATTCCAATTACATTATTTTTATTGACACTGAAATTATTTAATTTCTTATAGCAAAACTATTTTATGGAGCTGTTTATTTATAGTTGCCATAGCATTACAATAATCAGATGGCTGGTAATGTATAGTGTGAGTTCTCACAGACACAACAGTATAAATAATAGCAGCTTATGTTTGAGCATTCTGCATTACATCATTTCAAACTTCTTAGTGAAGTTCAAAGTAAAATGAGTTCACAACAAATAATACACACAAAATATACAGTAACTTTTTATTTATGATGATTCAGTTTTAGGCTTACATATTCTAGTTACATTTCTTTAAGTTACAATATTAATTACTATTTATGTTACTAAATATGTTGTGAACATTTACTGTGTATGATCAGAAAACTGTATGCCATTATGGCTTGCTATATAATTACATTAGGAAAAAAAACACGGATAATTTCCATTTTACATTCATATGTACAACCAATATATGAAAACTTAATTTAGTGACATGTCAGTTGTTAATGGTTTCCAGCACAGAGGGCATGGAACTGAAGCTTGGCTGAGATATTTCCTGACCTGTCAACCAGTTCTCTCTGGTTGGTGTCCGTCGCCAGAAAGTCAGCTGTTATTAAAACTTGCATATGAACAGGAAGAGAGCCTTATTTTTAAGCAGTCTGTCCTTCTAATGTCAGGACCAGCTCAGCTCATAGTTAAAAGAGAATGGCTCTTGAAAGACTAAAATCACTTATAAGCCAGTCATCATCACAGCCAAAAAATATGACTGGTTCCTAAAAGTTTGCTCCCTTCATATTTGACCATTTGTATACTTTTCAAGCAGTGCCAAAGAAGCCATGTTTTGTCAAACCATTAGGGTAAAAATAGGCTAAAAGGCATTAGGTTAATAACTTTTCTCAATAAACACAGATAATAAATCCAACCTGTTTTTTTTGTCCTTTTTTTCTAACCCTTAGAAGTAACAATGGGTAGGCTATGTGATCTGATGAAAAAACAAAAAATGTTCTTCAGTGCAAATACACAGCATTGACCTTCTTAAAGGGAACTAAAAATCATAAAGTCTATACAACATATTCATCACTTTAAAGGTGTAATATAATTGTCGTATCAACACACATTATAATAACAGCTCGGCAATATGAATTATTAAACGCTTGAGTCATCATTTAGCTGGTTTGGCTGCATTTCCCTGCTTGATCAAGGGTGTTATCATTTCCCAGTTTACATGAAATGTTGCATATGGATGGATCAGAATTACCACAAATATAGCCAAGCTTTCTCATCAAGTTTTCTTTTATAAATCCCAACATTTGCATGGAAACCTGAGTATGTACATTTCAAGCCTCTTTTTGTGCGTACACAAGTTTTATAAATTTGACCCCATGTCCCTTAAACTATCATATGCCTTGCTTCTCTGTCTATCTAAACATATGCAGGTGTCAGTGCTTAACTTGGTCTCAACGGTCTTGAAGAGTGTGATGCAGATATAATGATAATAATAGTGTTCACGTTATACAGAAAAAGCATGAGTCTAGCCGCATCTTATTCTCTGTTCACATTTGTTGTTTTGGATGCATCTCTCTTGGTTCATAACAATGGCAAAGTAAGGTAATGAGTCTTGTTAGGCTCTTAGATTATGGTGGTCCTGTTCCAGCTGTGTTGTTGACTGTTCCTATATCTTTTTCCTCTAATTTTCTATAAGACATGGCACAACAATTGCTCCTTTTTAAGATCTTTAACCTTATCAAATCACTAACCAATATAGAATAACCTTATATACCAATGGCACAGTGATGTGACATATCATGACACCAGTGGTCATAAGGTGGCAACAGATGCTGCTGCCGCACCCACCATATGATGAAACAGCCCGGGATCCTGGTTGGCAACCCCCCAGGCAGACACTTGGTCCAGTCCCACCCTCTGGAAATGTCCATCTATCTAATGTAGCCAGGTGTTACGTGGATGTCCCATTGACCTGGTTCAGCCACTTGTGTTCTCAACTTTGAGGATCCTGAGAGCTGGATCACCCTCGGGTAATCGTCCCACAAGGCTTTAGTGCCGGAACTGATGCTCCTTCAAAATGCAAGTAATGTGCTTCATTCATGACTCTGTGAGCAACCGCTCACTCTACACAAAGTCAACCCAGAGGAACCCAAGGGTTCTACAAAGAGACACAGTACCAAGGAGTCCAGTCTTTGTCTCAGGTCACTGGATCGCGTACATGTCTCACAACAGTAGAGCAAGACAGGAAGCACCTGGACTCTAAAGACTTGGACCTTCATCCTTTTGCATAGATATCGGGAGTGCCACACACTCCTTTCTAGCGACCTCATGACCCCCTATGCTCTCTCAATCTGTCTACTGACTTCATAGGAAGTGTCACCAGAGACATGAATGTCACTGCTGAGGTAAGTAGACCTCTCGAAATTATATATTAAAGAGAGGTTTAATTCAATAAATTGAAATTAATAAATAAGTGTTTAGATATTTGTTAGGGATTATCTGACGGTTATCCCTGTCCATCAGCATCTATTTTTATGGCAATCACAGCACTTCTAAAGATGATGCTATTTAAAGAAGGATGGTCATTGCCGATAGACTGTGTGTTCGGTGTTAGTGATTTTCACATAGTACTCAGCAAAGATTTATCTGGCTTTGACTGTTGGAGAAGGATGGGCTCAAGATACACCAGCTTGAGTGTATAAGGTACAGCAAAATCTCTTGGGATTTTCACTTTTGGTTCTGTTATCATTATGGGGCAATAAAGTTTACCATTTACCAGTCTGGTAGTGTTCAAGTTTCTGTTCACCCACAACACTGTCACTGGACCACCATCAAAACAATAAATGGTGAACTTTATTGTTCCATAATAGATAATTCAATTAGGCTTCTGTGTTGCAAAAAAATGGCAACTGATAATTTCTTTCTTGAACTACATATTTCTGTAGAGAGACAGATAAGAATAATTTTTGGGCAAGGTTAGCATGTCATTGTTCCATGAATGTCTTGTAATGGTTGTCATGGATATGTGTGGGTGTAACTGGCAGTTTGCACCTTTCCCTAGACCTGTTAAGGATGGAATGGCTGAATGTGCAAAGCCAGCCAATAGTTCATGGGGAAGTGAGCACCTGGCTCGAAGGGCTAAACAAACTATAAGTGGAGGAGTCAACCAGATGTAAATCTGTGGCGGGAAAAAGGTGAAGGAGGAGAAGAGAGCACCAGACCCAAAGGACAAGCAGACACTACCAAAAAAAGCAAGATGGAAAGCTACTCAATTTGATGGGACAAAGACAGGTGAACCGGGTTCATTTCTCTGAGAATCATTTTTGTTTTCATATGAATGAGGTGAAGTCATTCAGGAGAGGACCTGATGGGCCAGCATAAGGGACTGTGTAGCATTATGTTTCCCCAAACAGGAAGTATGGCTCAGTGCATCCTTCACCATTACAAACTGTAAATAATCATGTTTACCAGTGAATATTTAAAGGACACTGGTTTCATTAATTTGTTTTTCATATTTTTGTATTAGTGGTGTATGTTGCTAATTGTTTTGTTTCATGATTTGTGTGGGGGGCGGAAACGCTGCAGGGCGGTATTATGTATACAGGGGTTTGTTTGTTGTGTCCAATAACAATTCTTTTGTTACTCAACTTTGCTTTCGCTGGTGTGTTTCTGTACTTGTGGTGGTCTAATAGGAAAGTAGTGTTGGTCGCTTGCGCCCCGGATCATTTCTTTATTTTTTTCTTTCTCCTTGTTGCTGCTGTAGGGCAGTTAGCGTATGTTAAAAACCCCAATGACTCTTATAGCTGTTGTAATTGTGCATTACAGTTGAACATCTTAGCCTTAAATTTACCTGGATCTGCTGCTCTTATAAAGATTCTCAGGTGTTGTGACATTGTGGCTATAGTTTACTTGCGAGGTCTATTTATGTAACCTGCACCACAACACTCTGCTGTGACATTAGTAAATATCAGCTGCTGTGATAATGGCTCCTTTTGGGTTCTCTCATATATCTTTTGTTATTACTGTTACAGATTGTTTTACTGTTTAGAATCTAGGTCTTCTTTGGAAATGTGCCTCCCTCATTCGTTTATACCTTTTGAATTGCTCTTTTGATTTTTGGTAACTAAAAATCTATTTATTATTTGTTATGAGTTTGAAATTCTTCATTATTGTTTGTTCAATTTCTTAGTTTCTTTCCTATTTTTCATTTTGATTTAAATATATCTTTTATTAATGGTTAAGTTCTTTTGGTTTCAATTCTTAACTTTAACAGTTTTATTAATGAACCAAATACGTGTTTGGTGGTTGATCATGAGTTTTAGTAAGATTTGATAGATTTGGCCCTTTCCATCTTGGATTAGTCATAACAGTTTATTTACATGTGTTTTTCATACAGATATTAAGTTATTTGTCTGCATTACAGACAACAATCAACCAGGCAGAAAAGCCGCCAGAAAAAGTAGGAAAAATTACAGTTGACTTCATTGTTGCATTCGGCTTGTATGTATTAAAGCTTATTCAACACAAAAAAATCACAAGCGCAGATTCAAAAATAAAAAACAAAAAAAGAGAGACGTATGCAGTGCATGACAATCCTGTAGTCAGAAAAGGATTAGTAATAACAGGAGAAGACAGTGGATAACGTGTACAGAATAAAAGACGGGCTGCAGTCAACAGTACTCACAACTCATTAAATTTTCCAGTTTGTTTTGTCTTCAGGTTTTTAATATGTCCATATTCTCTAATGTGATTGTGTAGCACTTTTCAGTACCTGTTAATCCATGCAACTCCAGGTCCAACCCTCCCTGTTTCCCTATTTTAAATAATTCATTAACTTGTCCCACTGCTACATGCCCAATCTTTTCCAAATAGTCGCCCTTATGCACTCTATATACTGCATATATCATTCTTTCCTTCACCAAGATTTGTATCTTTAGCTGATTTTCTCATTGTTACATGAAGGCTCAGGGTAGACTTTCTTAAGACCACCTTGTTATACCTTCCATGAACTTTAAATCTTTCATTTTTAAAAACAGCTGCCAATGATCTTTTTACATATGTCATGTGCTCCAGCATGGGATATGAAAATGGAAATTTTGTCAAGCTGCAGAACACAACTTAGGAGATCTCAGTATGTGCACCAAGTACAATTTCTTGGCACTGGTGCAAAACTGCATGACTTTATAAATCATTCCAGTCTACAACTTGCTGGCAATTCAAAATCATATTGGGCACCCTATGGTAAAATACTACATAATTTCCATTACCATAAAATTTTGTATATTTTAACACTCCTCTTAGAAAAAGAAGTTTCTTCATTTAACGATACAAAATGTCTAAAAGGCAAGGAGGATTCTCTAGGCCATGTTAATCTTTCCTTTCCTCACCTCTTACCTCTTACGTTCAAAGTTAGTTTTTTTTATTTATGTATTTATAATGATTTTCATTTTTATGTGAAATGGTCTATTTTATATTCATTATCATTCCTGAAAAAAATAATTATATTTTATGTTTAAGTCTAGTTTATCCTTTATACACTCATTATCATGAGCTATCTATGGTATATGTCACCCAGGAATGCCCTATGGCTATTGACTAGCTAAATGAAAATGCGTGCCACCTTGAGCTGGTGATTCCCTGGATGCACTGGCACCATCTAAAGTTTTGTAAGTGAATTGCAACCTACTTTATTTTTCTTTGTGGACCGACAGACTGATGATGAGCACCACGGCTTCTGTTGTGGTGCAGAGCACAGCTTGGCAAATATTGGATAGAAACTACATTAATTCAAGGTATTTTGGAAATGTTGATTAGACCAAGAGTGGGATGGTATCTCAGCAGATATTCATTGGTATTTGCACATTCTCTGTGATAGGCTGCTGCTATGCTTCAGCCAGGGTTCTCCACCTGGTCAGTGATCAAATTTAATTTTTATGCCTTTTTGGCTCATGTTTGAGTCATTTGTTTATGCTGCTATTTATGTTATTTCCATCATTCTGTGTTTTTTAATAGTTCTGGGTATCATTTAATTTCTGTGTGTCTATGCTATTACTATGTTCCCTGTATATTGTGCGTGATTTCCTAAGTGATAATTTTGTTCTTCCCTGAACTCAAGCTCCTTGCCCTCTCCAGTCACAGCTTGGAAAGATCTAACAGCTGCTCTCTTCTCCTCTCCAAACATGCTTTATATTTCATCTGCTGCTTTTGTGTCTTCACATGTACTCCCATTAAACAGCAACCATCTCCACCTGTGCTCACTGAAATCATAATTAGTTCTGATTATCAGTCTGCCTTTTACACATGATAATTAATCCAAAAAAATTAGAGGCAATTACACTGTTTTGCAGCCTGTTCTATTGCCAGCTGGACCCCAACAATATACTGTATATGTAAATTATATGTGGTCTGTTATATTCTCAGGATGACTGTAGCCTGCACAAGTGCACTACGATATTGTGTGAATTGTGCCAATCCCTGATTTTAGTCACCACGTGCTGCAAGAAACACCGTGGATTAACCTTGTGCTTCCTCGTCATCCCTGCTGAGTCCTCACTTCATGTTTTGGAGGTTCTGCTGATTTCTACCCAATTTCTTTTAGCATACATATTTAACCAGGTAGTGGGTGTCCTCCTATACTTGGGTATAGCGAGTGATTTATGTAAGAATGATATTGTTCCAACACTTTTTCTTATAAAGATTTTGAATGAATGGGAAATCATATGATTGTTGATAAAAGTTTGTTGGAAGATTAAAAATATTCCCTGTAACATAATAAAATATCCAAATAAGTATAGGCCAATACGTTTAACTGCATCACTGGTAAATAAACATAAACAATTACTTAGAAAAAGATGCTGTGACAGTATGCAGTAAGTTACTTTTAAACCATTACCTGCTAATTTATTAAAAATCTCATGTTTTTATTTAGTTTTCATTTAACAAGAGCAAAACCAAGGTAGCAAAAACAAACTGTACTTAACCTGTTTGTGGAGGCGCTGAAAAATAAGATCTGCGTTGGGCCATCTTGGAGATGGCCTTTCTGAGATTGGGAAACTATCCAGAGCAACAAATTCCCTAAAATTTAAAAGAGAATTTGGCTCTGTTACAGTCTCATGTGCAGAGGGACAGGATATAAGATTAATCATTTTTTCAGTATTTTTTAATAAATACAGTATTTCCCGAGTGGAATGAAAAAGAAAGGCTCTAGGTTTATGGTTTATTCTAGCTAAAGATACTTTAAAGATTTTTTTCTTTATTGTGTAATGTTTCTAAGGTTATTAGTAGTGAGATAAAGGAGGCTGACCCCATATCGGGATAGTGTTTGCGAATTTTACCTGTTTGGTATATTGGTTAAAGCTGGTGAACACAAGAGAACATCACTGAAGGAGAAAGGTGTTTTGATGTAATGTGAAGGCATATCAAGTCAGGCAAAGAAGTCAGCTTTTTTCAGTTTAAGAGCCGCTGCAATTGGAATATAATCCCTCTATTCTACTCCTTTAAGATTATTACCTTCATTCTAAAATCTTGTAAATTAAACCTTAACCTTTTCCCATTTGGTGTATTTGTTTTTGCACAGCCATACTCATTTATTATTACTATTGATTCACTTTAGTTTTTATGTGAATTAACCCCTTTTAAACTTTTTTGTAGCATGTTAATGTGTTTCTTCTCATTGGTATCTACTTCTCTTACAACCATGGTTTTGTTTAAAATAGGACTTCCTTATACAATTCTAGGGGGAAACAACAAAAGCATACAATCAGGAATGTGCATATGATATTTGTATGGATTGTCAGAAGCATTTTGATAAGACACCACATGAGAGGCTACTGATCAGATTAAAAGAAGTTGCAATTCATGGTGTATTGTGCAGGTGGGTACAGAATTGTCACACATGTGTGCCTGAAAAACAACTTCAGGCTTGTCAACTTGTAATTCCACAGCAAGCCAAAGGTTTACTTCTTCTCTCCTTCCCTCTACAGATCCGGAAAACAGATGCCCTGGTTTGACAGGAATCAGATGACTAATTTTTTCAGATGAACTGGAAGATGCATGCAAAAGGCAAAACAAAACATATAAAATATAAACGAAGCGAATGAAATTAAGACGAGAGGCAAGAATCAAAGTCAAAAATCAGGCAACAAGTCAAAACCAGGTAAGACACAAATATCAATAACAAGAGAGTTCTTTTAGAATTTAAAGGATTTATCCACAGATCAGATACAGCTTGGTGCAAACCTTTAAATCCATTGTTCTGTTAGACTCACGGTCACAACCCCAGAGACCCTATGCTCCAACCATTTCAGTTTGCTTTTCTTAATCAGCCATTTTAGTATATTTTGTTGTTGAACCCCTCACTATATAAAGGAGCATCTCTGTCCAAGAATCTCAGGCTTTAGTATCCATGATTTTATTCATTCTGCCACTACCCACAATGCTTACCCAACTCTACCCCATTAAAATGACTGGCAAATTAAACTTTTTGTCTGAGGATGAAAGTTTTAACAAACTAGTCAGTAAAATAGCTGAACTAATGCTTTTGCTGAAATGATTTATTGATCAATCTGGAAATTATCTCTACTTTCCTTATCCAACTTTAAGAGAACTGGCTAGTATGCAGTAGTCCTGGAATGCAGCACTTTTTCAGCACCTTGCACATTTTTTCTTGGGACACCTCATCATAAGCTATTTAAAATTCTACAAGAAAAAAATTAGACAAATTAGACAAAATCCTATAACATCTTAAATACCGGTACAATGAAAGTGAGATGATCTTCAATATTTTGTTAAGAAACCAGATATGTCCTGCCCTCTTGAAAGTTCTTATCAACTGCCTTTATGAGTTTCTTGAATTGTCCCATTCCACTCTTTGTCTTACCTCTAGTAGATAATGGTATTGCCTACCCTTGCTGTACTACACACCATTTGCCTTTCCTGAATGGACTGGCAGAACCTCAATTAGTTCACCTCACAGTTATTCTCCATGATTTCACTGAACTTCTTTAATTTTGGCCGGTGCCAAAGCTGTCACCTTTGTATCCAATAGTCACTTCTCTGCTAGGTCTGGAAACCCTACTTATATGATTTCATGGAGGGCATCTTTTTGTAATGTCTTTCCTCAACACTCATGGTCAACAAAGAGCCCAAAGGATCCTAAGGTTGTTGCTATGACAGAAAGCAACCACAGTCTGGCCACAGTTTCTTACAGCTCCATTCAGGCTCCATTCAGAATTAATTTTCTCAATTTTGTCTGTGATGCAGATAAAGATCTCCCAAAGAAAAGACATTAACTTATCCTGAAAGAAACTTGCTCCAGATGCAATTAAGATTAACACTTCTTTTTCACTTTTTGGCACTTTTAATGTTTTGCAAGCTTGGCAATCATAACAAACATGGGAACATAGCAACCAAAATGCACAAAATGATAGTGCCCATGAAAAGCAAACAAGTGTGATGTCATCAATGAAACAGTAAAAATATGACCAAAACAGATCCTGACAAATGCAGCCTGTAATACATTTATATGACTACAAAGTGGATCAGAAACCATATGTTCAACCATGGTATTTGTTACGGAAAAATCAATGAATACAGTAGCATGGAATTCCGGTACAAATTCAGCATTTACATGAGGCAGGCCATTCTAGCCAGTCATGTTCTACCAGCCACAGCCACTCAAGAGGTGACTACACAGATGTAGGATGACTTCTCCACTTGCCCATGTTTCTTTTCTGTGCCTCAGGTACAAAATACTCTCTTTATTTTCTGCTTCTCTTGCTTGGTGAGCTCCTACAAAGCACTCTGCCTATAACTCCATGCTCAATAACCTCCTGGTTGTCTGGTTATGAGGCAACAGAATAGTTTTGTTACTCTTCTGACATATAGAAAGAGTTACAGGGAACTGACATTGTTGTACTGTTAATGTCTTCTTTTAGCTGTTTTCCTGACTAATCTTGTACTTGCAAAATATAATGCATTGCATTAAAGAATATACTGCTATTAACATGCCATTAGAGTTAAATAGGTACATAAATTAATAAATGACTTATCTTTTATTTAAACATCTTTCTTTTCTTGGAAAGCAATCATTATCAACTCATGTTATTTATGCAGTGTAGCTGCTGCCAGCTTTCTGAGTTACACATTTTCTCTGACCTACAGTACATGTGTGCAGTCGGCATGCCGGCGCTGTATTTAGAACACGGTTAAAGCATTGCTTTACAAATGCCAGGGGTCAAGAGAGTTGGTGAGCAATGTTGAACTTTATCAATTTGCTGTCCTGAATCAACTAGTCAGAAATGCTCCTGTAGCATTGTCTTCTTTATATCAGAGCATAAGACAATCTGTTGGTTCTTTTATTAACAAATTCATAGCATTCTTTGTAAAATTCTAATTGTTATGCTGTGGCTGGCATACCTAAATTGAGTATATCAAGGAGACGATTTTTCAACTTAATATGCAGTTTTATGTCCAAAAAAACCTGGACAATATGTGATTGAGAAAAAGCATAATATAAAAAAGTTACCATATTCTATATTAAGCATGCTATAAAGCACCAAAGGTTCTTTCTCTCTCTCTCTTTATGTATATAAATAATATATTTTAGCATTTAGAATTTCTGACTAAAATCTGCCTTTTCCCTTTTTTGCTTGATTTAAGTACCTGGTTCTTTCCTCTTGAGAAAAACCTAGTTCTCCTCCATGTAAATAAATGAGAGTAAAACTCCCAGATCTTTGCTTTAGGAAGGTAACTTTAAACCCCATGTTTTGAACTCAATAGGCATTACAGTCTCATATCGAATAAGTTTTGAATGTTTGAGTGGTGTCTATTTTACCTAAAGTTTTGTATAGCGATGAACGAACTTCAATGAATTCTGAGGCAAAAATGCGAGAAACTGAACTAGTTTTAGTGCCTTTCAATTGTGCAGTGGTCCTTTAAGTATCCCTGAGGGCTAGTGAAGCATTTGCCAACTATACTGGACCGATTATTATTGCCAAAATTGTGATCTGTGCTATGATGCAGCAGTGTAAACCACTACACCACCATGCCTCCCAAAGATAAAATTATATTCTGAGTCCACAATACTCTGGAGTCCTATTCCCTCTCTCTGTGTCCCACAAGCTCCTGTCACTATGACTAACATCAACAGAGGCTGTGATGCAAAGGTTCAGCATTTTCTACTCAGGGGGCTGGCACTGTCACTACCTGATCTGTGCTGCATAACAAAGAGCATAACATGCTTAATTTAGCAGGTACAGCCTACAAGGAGTCTATGCAGAACAACAAAGAATTTTCATTATGGCCAGGGTGCAAATACAGCTGGACATCATGCATGTGTGTATAGGAGGTAAAAAATTTCACGCATGTGAGAAGCAGATCAGGCAGCACCGTAAAGAGTGAGGTGGATTATGCTCTGTATGCATGTGGAAAACTTCATTGCATAAGCGACGTAAATCAGCCAGGTAGCACAGATAAAGTGAGAAGGATAGTGACATCCCCATCCAACACGGCTTATCTCTGTAATGTCAAGATGACTTTGAAAAGCATCATGGGGCACTGGAGGAAAAGTTTATCTTAGCTGGCTGCACGTTAAATTTTCAGGGAAAAAAAATCAGAAAACAAGGTTACCAACATATTCACTGTGGAAAAAGTTATTTGGTGAATTTTGTTGATCGACACTAGTATTGTAACAGATATGTACAGCAGAATATGCAACAATCTCAACAGATAATCTTTTATTTTATTTTTGTCAAAAATAAATCTTAAGTTAATACATATAACACAAAGCTGAATAAATACTAAATAATAACCGCAAATTCTTATATATTTTTTGTTCATGTGAGCTTTTAAGGAAAAGTATTCACTTCCACTATGGTGACTCAGTTTTGGAACAGATTGGATTTTTGGCAAAAACACCCAAAACCACATGACATCCATTTTTTTGCACTCAGATACAGGCTGCCTTCATATGTGGTGCTGAATTCTGATTCAGTTCCCATCATTCATATCTAATCTAAGTTTAAACAGGATTTTCATTCAATAATGTGGTCTGACTACACCATTTTTGTATATCATGTTAAAGGCAACATGGTAGAAAAAGTGAAAGGACAGTTGTGCAGGAAGGAATCATAGTTTTTAATAAATTTCCCCACTGGGCAGACTCGCTGTATTTAGAAAATGAGCTATGTTTCTAAAATGTAGAAAACTGAATAGCATCAGCAGGAAATAAATGGGCAGAGATCCATGTTTATGCTGTACCTGTATCACTACATCACAATGCATGAACAACACATAAATTGTAACTTAAGATGTAAAGACCTAAAACATTGAATCAGATTTCTTTAGCAGTTCTAATTCTGGTATTGAGGCCTGGTAGTGTACATGTGGTTTTCTTCACACTTTCTTATTTACACAGTTACTTTCTCATTCCTATGACTAACTACAATGGGAATTTACTATCATATGCAAGCTTACTGTGTCAAAGTTTACTATGTATTGTTTGCACTGTAAAACGCAATATGTTTGCAGAGGACAGATACTCTAATTAGGCTGTGTACATGACATACCAGTCTACTCTACATTTATGTAACCTTTTGTGCTATGTTCATTCTTTTACTAAATTACTGTTACTATGTGCAGCGTCAGAATTACATTTAATGAGACTGTAGGTGCAGGACATTTTGTACTGTAAACTCTGCTCAATATACTGTATAAGACCTGCCAAATTAAAACACATACGTTTCTCCTGTTGCAATAACAGTATTAAACATGGTTACTATTTTTAACAATACAATAACAACAGCAGCACCTACTGTCACCTAATATTTGAATAAACCAGGTGAAAAATGAATTAATGTATGAGCATTTCATTATTTATTTTGCATAAATACATCATTTTAACTTTGGCTCTTCTGTTGGATTCTACTAAAAGTAAAGCAGGTAAAATTTAAACAACACCAGCCTCTTTGAACCAAATGCATTTATTCATCATCTTTTAATATAGACATTTTACTAGTAATTCTGCTCTATAAGTACCTTAATTACTTGCCTTTACGAATACAGGCAGACAAAAATTGAAGTCTTCTAAGCCAAAGACATATTAAAATTTACAAAGAGCTTTTCTGCTCCTCTGAATCTTCTCCTTCATTTGATGTGTAAGTTTTTGCTTCAAACCTATTTAAAAAGTCTGGCTTTCACACTGGTCATTGTACAGGAACAGCTTCAAACTGTATTGTTAGTGATATTCTAATTTATCTTGAATGAGGGAATTCAACAATTATTGTGCTGTTAATTTAAGTGCAGGTTTTGACAGTACTAAACACAGGTTTCATTTAACACCAGAATTAGCAGAGCCTACAAGAAAACTCAAAAATCCGGCCCACCTTAAATCCGTTCGCACCTCTCCATCAGCGTCTTTTGTCCTGTAAATGTGCAGATAAAGACAAGCAGCTTATGATCCATTTCCCCACTGCCGCAGAACATGCACAAAGTTCTCCCACCTCATGCCTTGATTATCTGGGAGTGAGGTGCTGGAGTTTTAGAGTGGAAATAATAGATTATTTGGAACACTTGAATTTTATCGAATATTATCGGCGCTATTTTTCTTGGGATAAGGATACTTTTCTGTTTGCTTGTGTGATACCAGTAGGTTTTGTGAGAGAAGTTCTCTCATAAATACAGGAGTAAATGAACAGAAAACCAAGTAAGTGGCAGGAACAGTTTAGTGTGATTTTGTCATTTGAGAGGAAACTACACCCCTGGGGGTGACAATCTCTGAGGTAGCACATGCAGCTGGTGTTCTTTTAAAACATCTGAATCTCATAATATTGGTGATTTCTGTTTGTAAATTACATATTTAAGCTATTTCACAATTGTGGCAAGCGGCTGGGGGTGGTACCCAGCCGGGATGCCCGGAAGGACATGAGGAGGGATTACGCCTCCTCTGGACCACAAGGGGTCAACTGCCCTGGTGGCTATGGGGACCACGGGAAAGAAGCATGGAAGTTTAACACTATAGGGGCCCGTGGTCACCGACAGGGGGCACCCAAATGCCTGGAGAGCCCGGGTGTGGCGGAAATGCTGTGGGGAAGAAGACCTGGGGCACCCAGAGTGCTTCCGGGTGCATGGCCTTCACTTTCGCCACACCAGGGAGTGCTGGCAGAAGCTCATTGGGAGGCACCTGGAGCACGTCTGGGTGAGGATAAAAGGGGCAGCCTCCCTCCATTCAGGAGCTAGAGTCAGTGGAAGAAGGACAAAGCCTGTCGGAGAGGAGAGGAGGCGGTGAAGGAAAAGCATTGTTAAGGAAGGCCTGGACTTGAGGGTGATTGGGTACGGAAGTACTAGGGTTGTGTGTGGACTTGTAAATATGGTTACTCTAAATAAATGTGTGTTCTTTGTGGAACCATCGGTGTTTGCCTGCCTGTGTCTGGGCTATTCCCCACACAATATGTATATCATCTCAAGATGCGGCTAGATAAATTATTTGTCCCAAAGGGGAAATTAAAACATTATAGGCACTTAAGAGAAGAAAACCATATACAGTCTATATATGGTTTCTAGGCCGGGATGCCTAGAAGGGCCGGGAGGGGACTATATCTCCCCCAGACCACGAGAGGGCAGCTGCCCTGGTTGGTATGGGGGCCTCGGGAATGGAGCATGGAAGCTCAACCCTATAGGGGCCCATGGCCACCACCACCAGGGGGTGCCCAGGCAACTGAGGAGCCCTTGATGTCAGTACTTGAAATATCGGGGACACCCAGAGTACTTCCGGGTGCTTGTGTGGCACTTCCACCACACCAGGAAGTGCCGCAGGAAGTTCATCAGGGGGCACTTGGAGCATGTCTGGGTGGGCATAAAAGAGGCTGCCTCCCTCCAGTTATCAGCTGGAGTCGGGTATATATTGTCACAAACTCGACAAAAAGCCATAGCAAAGTTTGGGGCAGCCACCTGTATATTTGGTTTCCTGGCTGCAAATTGATGAGTATTGATAGTACTGCTGTGCACAAAACCGAGTCCAAAACAGAACTGAGAAAATAGGAAAAAGATGGAGGCTTTTAAAGGGGAAAACAGGAAGTGAGGTCAAAGGGGTCAGGCTTGTGAGGGTCTTCAACCATAGGCTCGAGCCCAGACAGGACATCACAGGGGATGGAGCCGGCAGGGTCTTCTTCCATAGGCTCGGACCCGGAAGTGACGTCAAGAGGGCCAGGTGGAATCTCCCGTGGTCTGCAGGAAACAGAGAAAAACAGTCAGTGCACTCTGTCACATCCTGGTCTGATTCAAAATTGCCCTTACTTAAGCCCTTTAGCTGCCTTCCATGCGCACGTGTGTGACTATATATATATATATATATATATATATATATTATAAAGAACAAACAACAACCACAGTAACACAGAAAGAACTTCTGATTTGGATAATGCTGGGCTGCTGCTGTCAGTAACAGGCTTGTAGGTGGCAGTAAGGTGATGAGACCTGTCCAGATGTACAGTACAACAAGTTTACATTTAAGGCATTAACATTTGAATGCAGCAGCTCCAACTTGCAGTGTCCGCAAAAGGAGCATGCCATTTGAAGTCTTTTCTATCCAGTGATGCCTGGTTGAAGACACCAGCATTCAGAATAACATCTTTAGAGTGCTTGTAACAGAGTGAATCATTCTGTTGTCGAGTTTAAAACTAAGTATCAGCAGGATAGGTTGGCAACATAAATTAAATTGACCTCATTTCAAAGTCTGGATTGTACAATTCAGCTTTAAATGTAATGTGTTAGCTTTTTTAGTATATCGTATTCACATAAATCTCCAAATAGCTTCTGAAATATGGGGTTTTAAACTGGTTCTCTCATGCCAGGACATGTTCTGTATTCTATATTCAGACATTTTTTGACACAGTCCTCCTCTTTATCAGATTCTGACTCTGAAGCCACTAAGAGAGATGCTTTTGTCTCTGGGGGTTCAGATGTTGCAGTTTGCACTGGTTGCTGTATCTCTTGTTTGAGCAAGCCAGCAATCGCTGGCCACACTTCAGCTCTCTCAGCTCTGTGTAGGCAATTGAGATCCTTAAACCCTAGGTCAACTGCTGTGGAAATCTTTTGACGTATACTATTTGTTTTCTCCTTGAACTTCTGCATGTTCATGGTGAAGGTTTGCTTGAACTTTATTATACAGGCTGCATCATCCTCTGAATTCTCCATCACCTGATACAGACATCATAAAGCAGTGTGCACCACTGAACATGAAACAACTTGTTTCTCCAAAGAGGTCAGTGAAGTATTTGGTTTTTATCCAGGATACTTGCAAGCTTAGACACTCAGACTTCTCACTCAGTCTCTAAAGAGCCCTGATAATAGTCTCCGTTGACTCCGCAAAGATCACAGAATCAATGGCAAAGTCAAAATCACTGAATTTCTCCTTACCAACAGATGCCCCACAGCTGCTGGACCCCATGACCAAGCCCAACACCCAGTCCATGCAAGCACTGGACAGAGTAGGAGCAAGAATACAACCCTGATGATCCCCAGAATAAACTGCCTCCACTCTGCACCTCACCCACAGTACCAGTGCACAGGCTGGCCATGATGTTTAGCAACTTCAGGGGATCTGACATGGCAGGTTGATCAACTCAATCGAATGCTTTATGAAAATTGACAAAGGCTGCAAAGAAACTCTACCGATATTCACGTTTGCGCTTGATGAGAACCCTCAGTGCCAGGATAAGGTCGATGGTAGACTTCTTAGGCGCAAATCAGATTGCTCTGGTCGCAGGTAGGTGAGCAAGTGATTACATATCCTATTGAGGATGACCTTAGCAAGGACCTTACATTGGTGCTTGAAAGTTTGTGAACCCTTTAGAATTTTCAATATTTCTGCATAAATATTACCTAAAACATCATCAGATTTTCACTCAAGTCCTAAAAGTTAAACAAATGAGACAAAAATATTATACTTGGTCATTTATTTATTAAGGAAAATGATCGAATATTACATATTTGTGAGTGGCAAAAGTATGTGAACCTTTGCTTTCAGTATCTGGTGTGACCCCCCTTTGCAGCAATAACTGCAACTAAACGTTTCCGTAACTTTTGATCATTCCTGCACACTGGCTTGGAGGAATTTTAGCCCATTCCTCCGTACAGAACAGCTTCAACTCAGGGATGTTGGTGGGTTTACTCACATTAACTGCTCGCTTCAGGTCCTTCCACAACATTTAGATTGGATTAAGGTCAGGACTTTGACTTGGCCATTCCAAAACATTAACTTTATTCTTCTTTAACCATTCTTTGGTAGAACAACTTGTGTGCTTAGAGTCATTGTCTTGCTGCATGACCCACCTTCTCTTGAGATTCAGTTCATGGACAGATGTCCTGACATTTTCCTTTAGAATTCTCAGATAAACCTCTGAATTAATTGGCCCATCAATGAAGGCAAGCTGTCCTGGCCCAGATGCAGCAAAACAGGCCCAAACAATGATACTACCACTACCATGTTTCATAGATGGGATAAGGTTCTTATGCTGGAATGCAGTGTTTTCCTTTCTCCAAACATAACGCTTTTCATTTAAACCAAAAAGTTCCGTCCACAAAACATTCTTCCAATAGCCTTCTGGTTTGTCCACATGATCTTTAGCAAACTGCAGACGAGCAGCAATTTTTTTTTGGAGAGCAGTGGCTTTCTCCTTGTAACCCTGCCATGTACATCCATTTGTACATAATCTGTCTGACAGTAGATTTGTGGAGTCCAAACTCTTTAGAGATGGTTTTGTAACCTTTTCCAGCCTGATGCGCATCAACAACTCTTTTTCTGAGGTCCTCAGAAATATCCTTTGTTCGTGCCATGATACACTTCCACAAATATGTGTTGTGAAGAGCAGACTTTGATAGATCCCTGTTCCTAAAATCACACAGGGTGCCCCCTCACACCTGATTGTCATCTCATTGATTGAAAACACCTGACTCTAATTTCACCTTCAAACTAACTGCTAATCCTAGAGGTTCATATACTTTTGCCACTCACAAATATGTAATACTCAATCATTTTCCTCTACTTTCCTCATCTACTTTTAGGACTTTAGTGAAAATCTGATGATGTTTTATTATATTATTATAATATTATTATATTATATTTATGCAGAAATATAGAAAATTCTAAAGGGTTCACAAACTTTCAAGCACCACTGTACCTAGCACCGAGAGCAGTGTTATCCCCCTGTAGTTGCCGCAATCCAGGCAACAACCCTTCCCTTTCCTGATAGGGACAACAGGTCCTATTTTCCAGTCAGTTGGAATGACAACCATTTTCCAAATGCAAGCAAAGATTGCTTCCAAAGTGAGGAGGACAGCCTTACCACTAACCTGGAGAAGTTCATATCAGATATCGCCTAGATAAATTCAAAAAGATCATGCTCTGCAGGTACTGATAAGCATCAGGAAAAACATTGGCAGGCAATATACTGTACATTACTGGAAACCCAGCTTTAAAATTGAATAATATATAAGCATTGCTTTTTAGAAAAGAAGATAATATATAAGCATTGCTTTTTAGAAAAGAAGATAAATAAAAATCCACAAGGCATATCAACACACTCATATTGCCCATAATTAGCCAAGTCGCCATGGATCTGTGACTGACATACAAAAAATAAGCTTAATGACGAGGTTCTTAAAATCAAAGTGAACATTGCATACTGTATCGTAAAAGACAAACTTTCCTTCACAAATTTGGCCCACTCATATTTACTACATAAAAAATGGCATCAACATCAATCCAATGTATGACAACCATATGAGAAAGGTTTGGCCAAACAGTTGATAGTATAAAAAGAGAACTTACCGCTAAAGTAAGAGACTCTCACACTCCCACTAGATGTCTATAATGATCGATTGAGAAGCACGTATATCAACGTCAGAGTATAAGATATCTAGAAGATGAAAAACCGGTGAACAAATTTGTTGAACAGCAATCAGCTCAGTACGCTCATGCATGCTATTTAATTTAATTTCTCAAGCTATTGTAAAACTGTGATTCCTGAGGACTTCGACAAAGCATCTTCATCAGATAAGTCACTATGTGCATTTGGTGAAAAATATAATTTAATATTTTAATTATATCTAAAATTGTTTTATTTTATATGATTAAAAAGAAAAAAAAACATTGTCCTGTTAGACATTTAAGGATGCAAAGAGTAGCAAAGCAAAACATATACATCTTTCCTGAAGGGGCCTGAACTGCCTCAAAAACTTACATATTGCAATTTGCTCAGTTAACCAATGAAAGTGTAATTATGCTTAATTAAAAACTAAGGAACTTTTCTCCACAAATTACCTGCATACTAATGAATTGTTATTTGTGCTACTGAAATTTTTGCCCAGCTAGCACAGTGCTACAACTTAAAAAAATAAGTGTGCAGCTCTGCTTTGTCTCAAGCAAAGACACAACTTAATCTATATTAGAATGCATTATCACTCAGTATCCTGTCAGCGATGACAATGTCTCTGAAAGTACTGATCTCAATCTTTGTTAGCAGCCAGAAATGGGGGAACTTACCTACAGGGCTCAAGCAATGACTGGAGCTTCTGACATTTCTCCAGCTCAAAGTTTGTTGGCATGGCCATGTTGGTTTTATGTAGGGTTAGTGGTTGGTTGTTTGTTTCTTCGCACATGCGTCAACATCTCCAGACTGGCATTCCATCTAGGTGGCACATCTTAATAAAGTGAATCAGTCTTCAGCCCATGTGTGGTTTGCTATTTATTAAGTTCTGCAGTATTTGGTGGACTGTGCTTGAAGTTCCCCACTACTTTTCGGCATTTGGAAAGTGCCACTATTCTGCCTGTGACAGAACATTGAATGCTGTGCGCAATGCATGGCAAGTGTTCAAAAGGCAGCTGTCTCACCGCTGAAATTATATTTTGTTCACTATTTGTGCTGTATTTACTTAAGTGTACTTACTTTATTCTAAATGATCCACTGCTTTGCTACATCCATAAAATGTTCGCTGCAAGTTTTAGCATAATGTCCATCTGATGTTTTCATGACTGTCAAAGCATGTGATTGCAGTTTTCAGTGTTCATTGATATAATGAGCTGTAACCCCAAGGTAGCTATGATTTCCATGTGATGTCAAATAGTCACCAATAACCACAACCTTCTCTGTGAACTCTAACTCCTCAGCTAGCTTTACCATTTCTGTTTCATACAGCTTGTGTATTCTAGTTACGACTGTGGCACTTGAGGACAACTCATAAGTTGGGTTGAATGTCACACAGACCTTTATCCTCCTACACTATGTAAATCAGCCTGTATGCTGTGGCATCCATTTAGCAATTGCTACTGTTAATTTGCTGGAGGTTGACATGTCCATCAATGCCTTCATCATCCAGGAACTGCCTGCATACTCTTGCCACATGAGACCAGGCATTGTCCTGCACCAGGAGGAACCTGTGGCCCACTGCACCAGTGTAAAGTCTGACAGTGGCTCTGAGGATTTCATCCTAGTACTTAACAGCAGTCAGGGTACTGTTCCCAAGCATGTGGAGGTCTCAGCAACCCTCCAAGGATATGCCTCCCCATACCATCACTGACCCAACGCCAAACCGGTCATGCTGGATGATGTTGCAGTCCACAAAAAATTCACCAGTGTCTCCAGACTCTGCAGTGCTTCCAATTGTAATATTCACTGGGAAATGGCAATGAAGCTGCACAGTGATGGCCTGTGAGCTCATGTCCTACTGTGATGGTGTGGGCCAGCCCCATGCAACTGGGTCCCACCAGGAGCCTCTTGAACCCAACACCATCGATAGTCAGCCAAGAAGGCACCCACTAAAATGAAGGCATCATCCTGCTGTAATCATCACATTTCAAGTCTCTGTTGAAATGTTCATCTGGCGATGCATTTGGAAGGAATTATATAGGTAATGAAATATCAAGATTTGAAATACATACATTTGATGTGCATTCCGTGTCTACAACAATCTTTTTAAATATAGAATGACAGAGGAAATGTGAGGCAAGAAATGCTGAACACATGGTTAAAACATAAATCCCGGTCAGTGTGAAAAGTAACACACGTGCACGCATCTGCTGTCCCACCCCAATTCCTCCCAGAATTACGCCTCTTTGAATATGCAAATCAATATAAATAGCCCTTAAGCTCAGCATTTTGTGAAAATACAACAGGTGAAAATAGAAGAATTTCAGCGAATACCAAGTGGAGGCAAGGAAAAATGTAACATTTGTTGGTTTAAACAGTGGTATAATCAACAAAAGGAAGATGATCGAGTGACAGAGTGTCGGTGAAACTTGAAAGCTCAAGTTCACAAAGTCGTTGTCACATTGTATCGGTCAGAAGCCGCTAAGATTCACACCGTCGTGAGTGACGGTGATTTATTTATTTTACTCGAGGCTTACCATGGACAACCCCAGCCTTGGCACGACACACACACACTACAGAGACAACAAGGAAAAACACGCTTGGAATTTAAACGATAAAAAAGTATAATGAAATTAAACTAAATGAAAACAATAATACCACCCCTGATCCCTTCGGCGATATTACATTTAACAGATAAACACGACAAACACGCAGTAAAGTCCATGGATGAAATGAGCAGCGGTGAAGTTAAAGTCCAGTGATTTGCATGAAGAGAGGGAAATGGAAAAACACAGTCCTACCGGTAATTGTTGAAGTTGATGACAGATGAATGGTTCAGGAGCGCTCCTTCTTCCGGGTAAGTCAATGAATCCAGACACTGTCCTCAGTAAACAGGTAGACAAATTATTCCAGACCCCAACAAACAATACAATCCAGGACACGAAGATGTATGGCAGAAAAACGTCAGGCAATTCAACAGATAAATACAAGCACCAAACAAACAAAACAAACTTTTTTTTTTCTCCCTTCGACCCCTGCCCTCCTTTTAAACCCCTCTGGCCACCTTTGACCCCCAACAGCCCCTAAAAGGACTGCTGGGAGATGCAGTTCTAACTAATGGTAGCACTGCTACAACATATTAAAGTCGCCTTGAAAAGGCGAGTCGTAGCCCACCGTCTGAGTGTCATCTAAAAGTTTATTAAGGTACAGACAAAAAAATAGGCACACAGTGGGGAAAAAAGCACAAAATGTCAACTTTAATCTTGAAATTTCCACTTTAATCACGTAGTGTATTTTGTTATTAAAGAAGAACATCATAAACTTCATCTTAAAATCATTTAATTTACTAGTTTTCAAATCCCATCATAACTAAAGTAGCACATTAAATGCTTTGTTTTCTATTTGATCTTCTATATGCTCTGTGTGTGAATCACTACATACTTCCCCGCTTTCTCTTCCTCCAACAGGACAACATACTAGTCTCCAATTCCTGTCCTTACTTTTCTTTCTCCAAATACCCAATCGCCACACAATCAGCCATCTGTAAGCTTAGAACGCTGATTCTTCAAAACTTTTAAGGAACATTGAAATATCTTCGTAGTACATGTTTAATTATTCTATCCATCTATCCTTCCTGTGTCGCGCCAGCGTAAGCAAGAATACAGCGCGAGGCAGGAACAATTCGTGAACGGAGCGCAAGCTCCTAGCTAGTGCTGTGGCACCATGTTCTGGCATGTTTAATTATTAACAATATAGATTATTTAAATGAAGTTAAAGTTTTATCTGTATGATATAATAACATATTTTGCTGCGTTTCATCTTAAAAATGATATTGTCGCATTATAAAGTGGCTCAGGTTGTGCAATATTATAACTGTAGTGCAAGTTTACAGTGAGGTGATTGTACTAATACTGTAATTACAAACAGTTCTACAAGGAGCACTTGATGGACTGATTGAGTGTGTTTATAGTTCTTGGGATGAAACTGTTTCTGAGCCGTAAGGTCCGTACAGGAAAGGCTTTGAAACTTTGCTGTGTGAAAGCAGTTCAATAAACAGCATGGCTGAGGCAGCGTGTGCTTGATGCTGTATATCGATAATTCTCTTTCTCATCTTCTGTAGATCTTTGATTCCCCACTCAGATACACTGATATAAATACTCCGAGTGGTTCAGTGAGAGTAATATGGAAAAAGATGATCCGCTGTGGCAACCCCTAATGGGAGCAGCTGAAAGAAGAAGAAGGTGCAGTGACAGTAACAACGCTAAAGCAGCTATTGTATTTAGAATGGTTTGACCATTCTGTGGACCATTCTATTGTTACTGGTTAATTACAATTAGATGCTTTAAACTAATAAACAATATGCAGTTAATTTCAGTGTATTTATAAAGCCACATCAGGGATGTGGATCTGAAAAAGAAAGGATAACCACCCAGGAACAGTAGTACTGCTTTGACGCTGGATGCTGCCAGTCTGCAAAACTGAGCGGAGAACTTGCGTACGCCAGGGTATGAGGTACCGTGGAAATGTGCCTGGCTTTACGGGCAAGTTTAGGTTTTACACATCACGATTTAAATGCGGTAACGTTCTTACGCAACATTTTTGTGCGTACACACTGTTTATATATGAGGCCCCTGGACCGGTCTCATCACCTTACTGCTACCTACAAGCCTGTTATTGACCGCAGCAGATCTGCATATTCTAAGCCAGAAGTTCTTCTGTGTATTATGTAATACAGGGAGGAAGACAAAAGGTATTATATACTGTAACGGTGTCAAACCTTGGTCCAGCAGGTAATTGCATCACTAGGGCCCTTATGTTTTCTCCAATGCACATATGCATGGCTAAATAAATATAAATATATAAATATTCTCTTGAGCTTCTGTAAAGTTTCAATTTTTCCCTGAGGACAAATAAAGTATATCTAATGTAACCTAATGTAGAATTTACCATGTTTACTATCTTCCCATATTTCTTTGCAAAGACTCGTATGATCTTGTGCTGTTTTTCCTTGCTGTGATGACATGCTTCTTGATGGATATCTAAAATATGTGGCCTTCTCTTTTATGAATTCTGAATTATGAATTTTCTTAACAAATAGTGTGTTGTTTATGGATTATTTTGCAATAGGCATTAGAATCTGGTCATGTTTTTGTCTTTTTTTGGATATTCCATAGTAAGTCTAGAAGATCTGCCATGAGTTTATTGTTTGCATCTCTGGTTTATAGACTCTGCTCTTGCATTACTTCTAACATTTTGTATCTTGCAGTTCTTATTCTTTTATTATTAAACTTCATTATAAACATTTTAGATGTTGCTTTTTCTTAATTTCAAATAGGGAAATGCTTAAAAATACAAATTGAGATACTTTAAGATATTGTTTTCTTGGCTTGATCCTGACTTCTTCCCTCTGTGTTCTTATCCCAGTCTGCATTACCAGATCTGTCTCACATAGAAGCTTCAGTTCCCTTGGAGACTGACATTTCTTGGAAGGTCCTTCTCAGATCATAGCTTGCCCACAAAGCTTGGTCAGAGTGAGTCTGACATTGACTGTAATATTATACTTTTTCATTTTTGGAGCACATTGTCCATTTACCTATACATCGAAACAGCAAACTCTAAGTCTTTTTTGAGGCTGCATCTTAAAACCTATGCAGTACTTATACTCTATGTACAGTACTTTTTTACTCATGCTTTTTCTTACAAGAGACCTTTTTTCTACAGTGTATTAATTTTGTTTTGCTCTTTTAAATGTTATGTACTTGTGAAGTAGGCAATTTGTGCTTGTTTATTAAAAACAAAAAAATATAAACTTGTTGATGGCAGTAAGAAAAGGAAAGTGCCATCAAAATATTGAGAACTATCAGTGATAGCTTACAGGCTCACATGCACCTTATGTATATTTACTGAAAGAAAAAAACTTTTATTTGAATAAAAGATTAATTTCTTTAACTTCAATATTGTGTATTTAATATGTATTAATATGAATCTAAGGCTTTTTAAAAGCTGCTGGTGATGTGTAATATGTTCATTTTTTCTTTTCCTAGTTAGTGAAAGGTGTAGTATTTATTTCTATATATTGCTGTGAAAGGTCATACAGTTGTGATGGACTACTTTCATAATAGCCTTAAGATTTTAACATTTTTCTTTTTTCTTTTTAAAATTTTTTAATTAATTTTATTGTAATCATTCCATACAAATCAATCAATTTTTACAAAAGTAGGATTGAGAACAAGTCGACCCTCACCCCTGAGAGAGAGAGCATGGCCAACGGAGTAAAACTTAAGGCTTGTAAACATACCTCAAATGATCAGTTTGATAAGCAATAAAGATGAATAAAGAAGAAAACGAATTGTGGAAATATTTGCTTCCTCGGTGCTTTAAAAGCTTATTCTAAAATATTATTGATTAGATCCTGCCATGTTTTGAAAAATATCTGTACAGATCCTCTAACTGAGTATTTGATTTTTTCCAATTTAATATAGTATAAAACATCGGTTTCCCACTGACTTAAAAGTTTAGCAAAATAAATCTGTGTGCCAAAATTGTAGTGAATGCAATCACAATTTGTTTGTCCTTCTCCACTTTAAACCCATCTGGAAGAACCCCAAACACAGCTGTTAATGGGTTAGGAGGGATTGTGACACCAAGGCTGTCTGAAAGGTAATTAAAAATTTTGGTCCAGAATAATGTTAATTTGGTGCAGGCCCTAAACATGTGACCCAGTGAGGCTGGGACTTGATTGCAGCGTTCGCAGGTTGGATCCTGCCCTGGAAACATTTTTGAGAGTTTTAGACGAGACAGATGTGCTCGATATATAACTTTGAGTTGAATAATTGTATGTTTTGCGCACATGGAGCTCGAGTGAATTCTCTGCATTGCTATTTTCCACTCCTTTTCTAAAATATTGATTAAGAGATCTTTTTCCCAGTGTCCTCTTGGATCTTTAAAAGGGATGGACTGGGAATATACATTTTTCTATTGTTTTATATGCCTCCTTTCAATTGAAATGCTTATGTATTGTGGTTTTTCAAGGTCCAAGTGTTACTTGCTTACTTGCTTGTCAAGCCTTAAAGAGGATCACTACTTAAGACATTCTATTTGTAATAGATCCTCTCTCACTACTCACCACAGTCGACTTGAAGAAGAGCTGTGTTTATTCAGATAGATAGATAGATAGATAGATAGATAGATAGATAGATAGATAGATAGATAGATAGATAGATAGATATAACTTTGGCATACCACACTGCTGAGAGTCACAAAGCTATCTGCTATGGTCTGAATAGCAGGAAGCCATTTGTGCAGAACCATACACAGCAATGATTTACATAGTATCTGGTCATTTTTAACTTTAAAAAGTCAGTCTATGTGGAAAGAGAATGGCAGGAAATGGTTTTAACAATTTGCAGATTTCACTGAATTGGAGCCAAATGTAGCAACTCTAGCTGGTGGTGATACTGAGTTATAGATTGTCTAATGCTTACAACTGAAAAGTGTTATGAGTAGTGTTGAGTGAAACAGTTGAGTTTCATTTCACACACACTTTTGTAAAATTGACCCTAAAATTCATCTCATGTATAACTTCACAATTTCAAAATGAGAAGTTTGGTAAAATAAGGTTTATGGGATTTTTTAAAGTTTTTTATAGGGTAGAAAGAAAAATATTTTGCATTTGTAAGGTTTATTTCACAGCCAAAACTGCTTTCACTTTGTGATGGGTGTCTGTCTAGTCACACTTACAGGTAATTTAACCTAAACACAGTTAAAATAGTCGACTATGCCACACAGTTTTATAAGAGTCTGAGAACTCTTGAAATTTAAAGATAATAGTACAAAGGTTGCTTTAAACTGGGTGGTGAGTAAACACACAATGAAATACATGGTAGCAATTTCAAGAGACACTATAGTAACTTGTATTACACCAGACAATCCATCAAGAAGATAAAAGTAGACAAGAATCTAAAAATAACAGTCCCCACTCAAAAGTCTGTTAAAATCTAAAAGTAGAGAATACAACCTTTGGTGATGTGAAGTTCAAGTAGCATGCCGTGTTACTACAATGATTAATCTTCCAACTGTCCCACTAAAACACACCGTTCGTCTAACACTTGTTTCCTAACAGAAGTTTTGGTAACTTGCAGTGTACCTGTCAGCATCGCTCCTTTGAGGAGTTAGCCTTCTTTCACTTCTGGGTACCTTGTGTTGCTGTGATGACCTAGGCATACCTCACTTTTAGTCCTCCAGCTTCGCTCATTGCTGGACCCCCAACCAGTGTCTTTCTGACAAAACTATCTCTTCCTCCCTAGGGGTAGGTAACATCGTTCGTGTCTCCCACATCTTGTCAGCCACTTACTCTCTGCTGCCTGGCAGTCCCTGCACTCTGTTCGAGTGATCTTGACAGCATTCTCAGAGGACCGTCTCTCTCTCTACGTTGTCTGCACCCTCACACTATCCTTTGACTTCGACCCATTCTTTCTGCTTGTGCTTTCTCTGTTCACCCCATTCAAACAACATTCACTGCCCAGAAGTACAGTATATAACTGCTTCAGTCTGCCTAGATCAACGTGATGGTCCATACCAGTTTCCTTTACCTAACAATAGTGTAAAGACATTTTTTTGGTTAAATAATAGTATTGTTGCCTGCTATCAAGAATTACATGCAACACCACTGTATGCTGATAAGAAACCAATGTCCTCAGAATACGTTATTTTTCAAAGGAACCAAACAGTTCTGTATCATAATATTGTATGTTGATGAGATACCAATCAGAGCAGTCTGATCTTCAATGCAGGTGACTCTTTTGAAAAATTGGTAAATACTGTATCTCTGTCCTGTAGACAGTCAATGTACCTGTAACAGAATTATTCAGGAAATTTGCCATTTTACTTATCATCCAAGTATCAGACAAAGGGCACCTCTTTCCTCTTCAACTATTGGCTTTTAAATTTGTTATTTATATGTTTTTTGCTTAAGGGAAAAATAAAACCACCCAATGTACAAAGACATTCCCCTCTGACAACTTTCCTCTGCTGCCGTCCAACAACGCCTGAATCTTCCATTGATCACTCCATGTGGCTCAACAGGCTATTATGTACCTCATGTACTGCCCTGCCTAGCACTGCCAATTTGATGTGAGAAGTAACAACATCTGTGCACACTTTCTCCAGTATCCTTCTGGAGGTTTGCAGTGGCGATCACCGCTAAAGTGCTTGCAAGTACATGCTCTCTAGTTGCCAACCCCTTTCCATGTTCTGCACCAGAATATATTTTCCCATGCTGTTTAACATGGAGAGAAAATTAGTTGGATATGGTCAGTCCACACCTATGGCAGTGTTTTGGTCAGGACAGTATTTTCTTTTTTTTTTTTTTTAACATTACAAAACAATAGTACAAATAAGTTAAGCGTGTTCATAAAGAATTACATACACTTTCAGTACCGTATTTATACACTATGAAATATAATTTTCATGCAGGTTAGGTGGATTGGCGATTCTAAATTGGCCCTAGTGTGTGCTTGGTGTGTGGGTGTGTTTGTGTGTGTCCTGCGGTGGGTTGGCACCCTGCCCAGGATTGGTTCCTGCCTTGTGCCCTGTATTGGCTTGGATTGGCTCCAGCAGACCCCTGTGACCCTGTGTTTGGATTCAACGGGTTGGAAAATGGTTGGATGGATGGATGGATGGATGGATAAAGGTTTAACATTTTATATTGTGAGGTTTCACAACGATATGCCTCATGTCAATACATATCACTGGTGTTCATTTTCTTGATTTATACATACTGACATAAGTGCAGTGGAGTGTTAGGAAAGGTGGTGGGGAGGGGGATTTATAGCAGTCCTGGTGCAATGCTAGAGAAAAACTGCAAAGTTAAAAATTGTAAGAAGATTAAATCAATTTCATATGACATAAGTTCTAAAGGTATGCTTGAGTGGCACTAAAACTAAAATAAGTCTTTAGTACTTCTACAGTCTGCCAGCCAACTTACAGTGCTGACTACCCTAATATAATGACAAAATTCTATGAAACAGAAGTGTAATGATTATCCCTACCCATGAATCAAGTTTGCAGTATCTTCACTAATTTATGTAAATAATACAACATAACCATCCAAGTAATGCAGGGGGTTAGTTTTTTAGTAAGATAAAAGCTACCAAGTTCTTTTTTTTTTAGTGTACCAGAACCAAAGGTGTAGGTTGAGCAGTGTTTTCCAACCATTTCTCTATGATGACACACTTTTTGTAACCCAAAAAATTCAAAGGCACACCACGATTCTACCAACCACAAAAGTATTAAATCTATATATGTGGTAAACTGTCCAAATGGTCGGGACAATTAAATCAGTCTTTAGCAGTGCATATAAAATTAACAGTTGTTTGAATCATTTAATTTTTACTTCAGTATGTCTTTGTCTCATAGGCTATAACAATTTGATAATTAATACAATGGCTTGATTTTCTTATTGCATTCTTTTAAACTTGCCTTTTTAATATATATATATATATATATATATATATATATATATATATATATATATATATATATATATATATATATATATATATATATATAGACTTTGTGCCAAGAGAATGACCCAGGACCATCTAGCGGGAACGTAGAACATGAGATTCTTGAAAGACACACCCTACTTACCCTAACCAATATCAAATAAGACCACAGGCAGCACTCTGTCGTGCAAAGGCTTTGAGCACACGCAGATCCAGGGCTCTCAGCAAATATAAAGCGTATAAGGACAATACGTTATAAATGAAACGCAGACGATTAAGCGAAGAAGAAAGCAGTGCAGAAGAGACTCAAAAGCTTTGGAGAGAAAAAAAGAAAAAGAATAAAAAAGCTGCAAATTCAGAAAATAAGGAAAGTAATTATCAGCCCAGAACAAGTGAAATTGAAAGAAAAAATCCAATCGGGCCTAGAATTAAAAGACAGACTGTAAAAGACAAAAGTAGAACTTCATAAAGATGTTCACAAACGTTGGTGCTATACACATGAAGAGCAGGTTAGAGTTTATGAAAGCAATGGAATTCGAAAGGCTCAAAAAAAAAAAAAACGCTGGCGCGATACACATGTGGAGAAAGTTAAAGAATATGAAAGAAGGAAAATTAGAAAGAATAAAAAAAAAGTAAAGATCATAGTAGCGCAAACAAACAAAAATTATTACTCAGAGAAATAACGAAAATGCAAATAGAGATCGAATATATGGACATAGGTGATATGTAAGTATAGAAATATTGTAAGGCTTTAAAGTTTAAATCAGAGAATTTCAAAAACCTGGTTTACCTCACATGCATTTATTGGTTACTTTGCAAAAAAATTATAAACTGCTGATGATGTCAATCATTTTGTCTGTGCTGAAATTCCAAACAGAGAAACCTATCCTGAATTATGGTACAAAGTCATTAAACACATGTCTCACTGGTCCATTTAAAAGATTCAGCATATTGGGACTCGAAAGATTCCAAATATTGTTTTTACAGAAGTTCTGAAATAAAAATGAAACTAATGAAATAGCAACAATTCAAAGAAAAAAAAATCTTAAAAGTATGTATCCGGAAAACCAAAAACGGGGGTTAGCGAGTATTATAAAAGACAAAGAAATCCTGTACATTGTAAAGTCAAAACAATAAATCCAGCTTTTCAGCAAAAGAATTTCCCTAAGGATGCCAGTCTTAGATTAGACTATCCAAGATGGTAAGACTTCCAGTTAAATGCCAGCCAGGCAGGAAGAGGTGGGTCCAGGTTTACGTAAACCTGAAGTGATATCAGAAGCTGAGGTTGTCAATCATCTGGGGCCTCATGTATAGTATAAATGGGGTGTATGCACAAAAATGTTGCGTATGCCTATTTCCATGCTTACATCACAATTTATAAAAACAAAACTTGGCATAAAGCCACGTACATGTTCACACCAACTTAATCCCTGATGTACTCAAGTTCTCCACTTAGTTTTGCAAACTGGCAGGACCCAGCGTCAAAGCAGTGCTTTTGTTCCAGTGTGGCTGCCCTTTCTTTTTTAGATGCAGATTCCTGACGGCTTTATCAAATACACTGTAATTAACCGCATATTGTTTATTAGTTTAAAGCATATGATTGTAATTAATCTGTAACAATATAATGGTCCAAAGAATGGCCAAACTATTCCAAATACCTTAGCTGCTTTAGAGTTGTTACTCTCAAGTATTTATCCCACTGTATCGGAGTGTGGAACCACAGCTCTCAAGCAGCTGATCGGAAAGAGAATTATTGTTATACAGCATCAAGTACCCGCTCAGCCATGCGCTATTTGAACTGCTCCCATGCGGCAAGCACATCAAAGCCTTTCCTATAGGGACCTCGCAGTTTAGAAACAGTTTCATCTCAAAAACTATAAACGCACTCAATCAAGTGCTCCTTATAGAACTGTTTGTACCTATAAGTACAATTACCTCACTGTAAACTTGTGATACAGTTATAATATTGCACAACCTGAGCCACTTTATAAAGCGCTTATTTACACATGATGATATCATTTTTAAGATGAAAGGCAGCAAAATATGTTTTTTATATTATACAGATAAAATTCTAACATCATTTAAATAATCTATATTGTTAATAATTAAACATGTGAGGACACAGTGTTGCAGCGCTAATGATAATTTGGCATCCTGTTCAGGGATTTTTCCTGCCTTGCGTTGTATTCTTGCTGGAACTGGCGTGACACAAGATGGATAGACATTGTACTACGAAGATTTTTCAATGTGGTTTTCATTGTGTGGTGATTGGGTACTTGGTGAAAGAAAAGGAAGGACAGAAATTGGGCATTAGTACATTTGAAAGAGACAGTACTGCTGCCATAAATTATTTCATCAAAGGTAGCGCACGGCTTATCAAACATCTTGCGTGAGGCAGGAACAATCTTTGAAAATGATATCAAGTGTACATCTCAGTATTTAATTTATTCAGAGAGCTGTAATATCATGAATGTAATGTTCTGTGTCCTGTTGGAGGAAGAGAAAGCTTGTTTAAGAAGCATGTAGTGATGCACACACATAGAGTACACAGAAGAACACATACAATAGAATGCATTTAACATACTACTTTAGTTATGATGGTATTTGATAAACTAGTAAATAAAACGATTTTAAAATGAAATGTGTGATGTTCTATTTTAATGACACAATAAATTACGTGATTAAAGTGGGAATTTCCAGATTAAAGTTGAAATTTCAAGCTTTTGTTGCCACTGCATGCCTATTTTTTTCTTTTCTCTGTACCCTAATAAGCTTCCATATGACTCTCAAATGGTGGGATACGACTCGCCTTTTCACGGCGACTTTGATATCTGACAACTTTTTTATTTCGGGCACTGTGAGACCTTGTGAACTTGCACTTTCGAGTTTCTCTGACACTCTATGTCACTGGATCAACTTCCTTTTGTTGTTTATACCGCTGTTTAACACTAGAATTACCAAAGCCTGCGAAAAAACTCGTAAATCTGTCCCACCTTAAATCATTTTGCACCTCTCCTTCAGCATTTTTTTTCTTTTAAATGTGTCGATAAGCATCAAGCAGCCTGCTATTACATCCCCCCAACACTGCACAAGGTTTTCTCAGCTCAAGTCTGTTTACCTGCGTATTGGTTGCTTAGAGTTATATAGACTAAAGTAAATACTATATCGTTATTTGGAACACATTCATTTCATGTGTATTCCGTGTCTACAACAATCTATGTAAACACATCGTTAAAACAGAAACGTTTTTCATGTTTTAGTAATAATTGACAAAATGTAGATATGAAGCGTATAATGTGTAAAGCCTGAAGTCCAAATATCAAATAAACACTTTCACAAAAGGTAAAAGTATAACAAAACAAGTGTGCTTTTATTCAAGAATATAACTGCTGAAAAAGTACCTGCGTTAGGGTGCAACATTGACACATCCTCGCTACGATTGCTTAGGTGGTGTAATGGTAAGAACTGCCGATTACTAATCAAAGGGTCACAAGTTTGACTCCAATCGACTCTGTTTTGAGAAGTGAACTGCTCTTATTTTTACTATTTTAGAATATAAATATACATTTGATTTGAATCTGTAACAGCCATTGTAAATGTATGGTACTTGTAAAGGTTAGCGTTGTTTTTTTTTATTCAGTTTTATTCTGCCAGTTACGTTCATACTCTCCCCGATCTGACACTGATACTGGACACGAACTGCCAGTGGCCACTAGGGGTGTTAAATGTGGTGTTTTCCTTTGCAGATTACATTAAAGGAATTCTCCAGTATCCTTTCACCATGTCTAGAGTGGTGTGTTATTGTGCTTTATCAAGCCATTCGAGGAGTTCATTCACATGTAGCATCGGATAAGCATCAAATTGCGTTAAGTTGGAAGAAGTCATTGCAGAAGTGCCAACTTCCATCTGGCTTTTGGGACTAGAACAACGGGCCTAGACCAGGGACTAAAATTTGCGTTAAACGTAAACTTTTTGCAATTGTTCACTTTCTTTTTATTGTATGTATAGTTCATGGATGCAATTGACTTGAACTATGTTGATTTGGATTTACTTTTGTTGACTTTGTCTTGACTGGTTTTGCAGCATCTGGGACAACTGAATCTTTCTGTGGCACATTGGCCGAGCCTTATGGACATTTCTTTGCACCGTGATGATCTATGAGCTGGGGATGGTCTGTCTTCTTGATTATAATTTATACACTGGATTGCTCTTGATTCCTTCTATACGTGCTTCTGTATGTGCTTAATGAATAAGAAATGATCTGACGTTTACACCAAGCTGGATGCGACTCTGGGTGATCCAGCCTATAATACCCAGCGTTATATGTATGTGACTGTATGTTGGAACCTACAAATTTTGGTATCTTCATGTGCATTTTGTAATATCTCCTACTATGCTTTTACTGCTGCTTGCTCCTCATCTGTGCCACCCCATCCTCCCATCCTTCCATCTCGCCTTCTCCACTGTGCTGTGCTGCTTCTCATTACTATCAGATAAGTATTGCTCTCTACTATGCTAAAATACTCTTGTGACAAATTCCTTCATATTAAACAGTTTGTCCAGAGCAAATGGTCAGACTGGAATGTCCTAAAAGACAATTGTATTGTGCGGCACCCAAAATATTTACATTGCGAGTCAGGTCACAGCCGGGCTGCGAATGATAAGTTCACTGGCAGCATTTGCTCAGGAATATGCCATCCTACTCATGGCTTTGGAAACAGGAGTGTCAGTGTACCAAATCTGCAAATAAACTCTGGTCATGGATCTGCGCACAACGAACCCACATCGGCTAATATTGCATTGTTTAACTCAAGATATCTTAAGGGCAAAGCACTGGTGCTATCAGAATTTATTATAGACTCAAACCTTGACTTGCTATGCTTAACAGAAACTTGGCAAAAACCAAATGATTTTACATCTGTCACAGAGGTGACCCTGCTCGAATACATTTACTTCATGGAAGTAGTTATAGGCGGGGGGCTACTGTCAAAATCGCAATTAGAGCTGTCAATCATAATGATTAATGACTTTTAAGCCCGCCCCTCTGACGTCACACGGAAGTGCCGCCCGCTGACGCAAGCCCGGAAGTCCCGCCCCGTCGCCTCCTGATGACGTCACGTCAGAATCCCCCCGCCCCTCCACGTGACCTCTCTCCGCCCCGTTGGCACCGCCCGGCCGGATTGGTGTAAGGCTTCCCGTCCCCTCCCGACTCCTCCTTGAACCCTCCCCCGGCCCCTGATTGGTTCCATAAACTGTCAAGGGTCCGTTTGACGGAGGCCTGACCGCTGTTTGAACCCGGATTGCACCTGCCGGGAGAAATAAACTGTCAACGGACCGTGTGATGGATGTCTGCCCCCTGTTTGAACCCGCTCCCACCCCACACCCACCTGCCTGCCCAGGAAACTGTCAAGGGCAGTTTGATGGATGTCTACCCCCTCCTTGAACTCCCCACCGCCCCCCTCTCCCGAAAGACAAGCCCGGGCATGTGACAGCCTTTACCTCGACAAGCTCAGACATGCCCGGGGGATGCCTCGGGCCCCGCCCTTTCTCCGGCACAAGCCCAGACAGACCCTGGGGTCTGTCCTGACCGGCTCAGACCAGCCTAAAGTCGCCCCAGCACCGACCCGAGGATGTTCCGTACCCTGACGTCCTCAAGGGACTGCCTCGGCCTCTGGGTCCGAGGCAGCACCTGACGGACGGCAGCCCCAGACCTCCCAGTCCCCCGATACTTACCGGCCAGTTCTGAAAAGGCCCTATAAAAAGCCAAGCATTTTGTTCTCATCTTAGCTTCAAAAACCTGCATTTTTTCCAGCTCACACACACACACAGATAACACTGTCAGATCAAAAGACACGGTCTGAGTCAGGCCGCATTTAACCATAGGCGCCCCACACTGCCCGGCCACTTCTGAAACTGAGCGGCGTAAAACAGCCGAGCGTTTTCTAAAGACTCTGACCGGGAAAAATAGAATCTAGGACCGAGGTCACAACGTTCCAGCCTGGGCGAACTACCCTATAGCCTGCTTTAGGTAAGAAACCTGTATCTATTATTTAAAATATCTATCTTAACTTTGATTCATCTAAACCATGCTGCCTGCTCTGAAAATCTTATAGAGAATGTCAAAAAAGAAAAAAAGAACTGGCATAAGGGTGAGACATGCTCTGAGTCCCGCTGACAGCCCCTAAGAGCATTACTCAGTCAGCTTTAATTGTATCTATTATTTAAAATATCTATCTCAACTTTGAATCATCTAAACCAAGCTGCCTGCCCTGAAAATCTTATAGATATTTCCACATAGGAAAGAACAGACCCTAAGAGCATTACTCAGTCAGCTTTAACAGCCCCTGTGACCAGGCCCCTGCTCTGTGCGCAGAGAAAAGGTCAATGCAGCTTTTGCCAGCCCCTCCCGATAGCCCAGATATACAGCGGTCCAGGGAATGTATAAGCTATCAACTCACTGCCCGAATGCAGCTGTGTATCTTCTCACTTCAGTTGTGAATGCCTGAAGCCCTTTTCAAACAGGCGGCGTCCTTAGTCCTCGATAAGCGCCGGCATATCGGACTGGCCCCCCAGCCCCTCCCGATAGCTTCACTTGCTAACGCTTGCATAATCTGTCAAGTACCTGACCGGTTCCAGCTGTGTATCTTCTCACTTCAGTGGCGCAGGCCGCTCTGGAATTCTTTTAGGCCATTATGAAACCGGGGGATTCCTTTTTCATGTCTTTTGATCTTGGTTCCTTAGTCCTGATAGCGCTCCAGCGCTTGCATAATCTGTCAAGTACCTTAATGGATGGCGCTATGTGTTGTAATCTCCTACACAAAATGCCCCGAGAAAGTTCAGGAAAATTTCAGGCATTTTTTAAAAACATGTGCTCATCGCACGGAGGTTTATGATCCACCTGTAACCGGGTCACTCACGAGATGGCACCAGTATGTGTTCAGATCTAAACAGACCCGGTAAAATATAACGCGAAATATGACATTTCTCTCTAAACAGAGAAAAGACATCTGTTTTAAAATTACTCGAAATGCGCAGAATACCTTTTCAGGCGGACTGATGCATAAACTGACCGCGTAAATGGACCGGCAGATCTGTGATTATAAATGACCGTTCAAACTTGAAAAAAGTGCTGCGCCGAGTGTATATAATACCACCTAAACTAGACCCATTATCACCATTTTGGAAACCGCTAAGAAAAGACGAGATGGACATCAAAGACGGTGTGTCTGTGTTTTAACTTTACTGTGTTATTTTGTAATGGTTAAAATCCGATATTAACAGCCTTCATACCGACTATCTTTGCAGAAGCTGTTGTCCCTGGGGCTCACGGTAAGACTTATTTTGATGAATATGTATCCCTATGCATAACTATTATACGCGCTAAAGGCTCGTGTATTAAAAATTTTAAGTTTGATTCCTTATGTTTTTTCTGTTTAGATGTCTATATCGAGACTGATTCAAGAAATGGTAAATTATTTTTTACAATTTTGTTTAAAATGTGCATGGCTTGAACTTTGAAGGGGTTGATTATCTGCGCATGGGCGAGTTTGAATCGGGCACGCGCTAGAGAATAGCGCGCGCAGGCCGCTGCGCATGTTCGAATTTCACTCCGGGATAGAGCGCACAGCTCCAAGAGCATCTCGCCTAATCCATCTCCGGGTGACTTGTAGTTTATGTTAATGCAAGCTATTAGCTCAATGTGTTATCAGTCTTTAAATGTATAGGTCTTAAATAACCGTTTAAGGGGGTCGTGTCACCGCCTATCGAGAATACTTTAGGCCGCTCTACATGAATCATGTTTTATTTCAAAAATAACTTACGGTTGAATCCTTTATTTATTTTTCTAGAAATTTATATTCAAATAGATTCATCGAACCATGATGTTATTGATGATAATGATGATACGGGTAAGAATATATATATATTTTTTTAAATCGATAAAGTGATTACAAATTTCCTGCCGGCGTTTGTCTGCGTTCATAACTGGTGTTTACAATGTTTCAAACTTTGAGCGTATGGCCGCGGTCATGCCTAGTGTTTACAAAGTTCCAAAGTGTGCAGCTTTCATTGTAAATTAAAATGTCATTATTTTCATTCAGTATTGTCGAGCCCCAGGGTTTTACAAGCCTCGTCTATTGTGGAATCCTAGGTTAAATGAATATTATAACACGTGCCGGTATTTATCAGGGCCGGGTGTCTAATCTGAAAAAAGTTTGTGCCTATTTTACTGTATGGACTGGGCGCTTTGTTAAAATGTATCGGAGTGTTACAATTAGCCTAGCATCTGCGAGAGTCTGTCTAGCTACCATAAAATAGAATTTTTATTTTTTTATTTTTTAATAGTGCCGTGCTTCTATAGGTCTGAACTGGGAATTCGGCTGTCGCGTAATAAAACCTCCTGGGTTTATCAGCTGCCTGCGTGTCTGTTATTTTAAAGAGTGTATGTGTGTGTGTGTGTGTGTGTGTGTGTGTGTGTGCGCGCGTGTGTATGTGTCAGGCCTGTTATTTTAAAGAGTGTATGCATTTTGATTGAGCTACGCATGGGCAAGGACTCGGGGAATGTTATTTTAAAGAACTTGTGCATTTTGAATGCGCTCCTCTGGCTGGGTGTATGTGTGTGTGTGTGTGTGTGTGTGCGCGCGTGTGTATGTGTCAGGCCTGTTATTTTAAAGAGCGTATGCATTTTGATTGAGCTATGCATGGGCAAGGACTCAGGGAATGTTATTTTAAACAGCGCACGAATTTTGAATGCTCTCCTCTGGCTGTGTGTGTGTGTGTGTATGTGTGTGTGCGCGTGTGTATGTGTCAGGCCTGTTATTTTAAACAGCGCACGAAGTTTGATTGAGCTACGCATGGGCAAGGACACGGGGAATGTTATTTTGAATGTGCGCCTCTCGGGGTGTATGTGTCAGGCCTGTTATTTTAAAGAGTGTATGCATTTTCTTTTTTTCTAGATGAAAATCCTTTACAGAACGAAACAGTTTCTCAAAGGGATTCCCCAGAGGTAATCAACCTCAGTGAGTGTCATTTCAGTTTTATCCAAGAAAAGCCTGGGTTCAGACGTCTCTCCAGATTTGATAAAAAGAAGTCTTTAACTTTTCTTTTCAGGCTCCCCGGGCGTTTTAACTCAGTTATTGAACGGATCAGAAAATCTAAGCGAATACCGTAACTGGAGGGCCCCACAAACGCCAACCCCGTCTGAGGTCAGCTACCCGCTATCGTCCAGGTCCCGCGCCAGCCGACGTCGGATTTCTCCCGGACCCTATGACAGCCTCAGACGGCGTTTATCCAGCCTGGGGTCCCGATCGCCCATGACGACTTACTCTGACCTCGCTTCTCGTTATACCCTTAGGCCTGAACACGAGGAGAGGCATCGAGAAAGGCTGCAAGAGCTGGCTGAAATCCTTGGCCTGTTAGTGGATCATTTTGTAAAATTAGAGGGTCCTATATACAGTGCCGTACCCGAAATGTGCAGATATTTGATGAATATGAATGATTTTTACAGGGCTCTAACCCGAAAGTAAAGGATAGGTATTATATGACTTTTTTGCATGAAAATAACATTGACTGAAAATCACTATTATTATACTCTGTGATTATAGCCGTCACCTTAGATTAAATTTAATTCAAGCCTGAAAAACCCCAATAGCTGATTTTTACATGGCTCTAACCCTTTTTGCATGAAAATAACATCGACCGCAAATCAATATTATTATTATACTCTGTGATTATAACTATTACCCTTTGATTAAATTTAGGTCATGCCTGAAAACGGGTCTAGCGAAAGCAACGATGGCAGCGGTGACAGCAGTGACAGCAATGACGGTGTCCGCAACGTGGTTGATTCAGACAGTGAGCGTGAATATCCTGTCAGGCGTAAAGGTAGGAAAAGACCGTCCAGTGAAAACCTGAGATTATTAAAAGAGATGTCTGACAACCTCGAATATTCTATAAAGCCCCCTAAAATACCCACCCCTCCACGATCTCCTGAAATTGTTCAATCACCATTCCCCGTGACACATCCGATCGACAATTTTGACCTGATTGACAACGCGCTTCGGGTTCTAAATTCTGATGAAATAGCCGTAGTTAACGCTCTGCTGGAGCTTTTGAAGAATACCTCTTCTGAGGCCAGAATGTCTTCAGCCCCTTCACCAGCGCCTGATACCCTAGACACGAATGTCATCTCCCCACAACCTTCTACCTCACGACCCAGTAACGCCCTTCTTCAACACTCGCCTGTTGAGGCCTTAACAGAGTCGGGTAATTCACCCCCGCATCCTCAGACGGGAACAGGGGTGCCTAATTTGTCCCGGGTAAACTCGAGTCTCGAAACCAACTCTCCACAGCCCTCTACCTCACATACGGAGAATCCTCCGTCTCCAGGGCAGTCCGTAAACTCTCCACATCCATCTACCTCGCATACGGAGAATCTTTCGTCTCCAGAGTCGCCCGTAAACTCTCCACAACCGTCTACCTCACATACGGAGAATCTTTCGTCTCCAGAGCCGCCCGTAAGCTCTCCACAACCGTCTACCTCTCGATTAAATAATTTGTCTGTCACGGAGCGTCCAAAATTTAACAATATCGAAATTAGACACCGATTCAATTTTTCTGAGGCCTATGCACTGGATTCATTCGCCGAAGTATTTCATCATATGCACGAGACCCTTCAGCACCTTTTAGATGGTTTTACAAGCACTTTGAATCCTCAGGATCTAGTGCAGTTAGAATTACGGGCGATTCTCTCAACCCCGGTGTTTTTTCCCTAACTCCGGCGGGGATGCTTTCTGTCGAGGACTTTTTTCATCAAATTGAGTTACTTCTCCAGAGTCAAGCCACTATTTTAGCCGATTCTAGTCTGACGTTAATCGTTCAGGTAGTCAGGGTTCCAGCTGGCGGAGGGGGTCCTAGGCGTAAAGCCGGTACCCTCTTCAACGATGTAATCGTTCAAAAGAAACGGAAACACCTATGGATCTCTTTCACCCCGGATGATCAGTGCTGTTTTGCCAGGGGATTGCTGGCTGTATTAAACGACAGATTCAGAAACGATCAGAAATTGTGTGAAATAGAGGCTCGTCGACTGCACGTCAGGGTCGGGTTATCTACGGATCAGAAAGTAACGTTTTCAGATGTAGAAAAATTTGAGAGGCTCTTGGGTGTTAAAATTATCGTTTGGTACCGGGAACCGAACGCTAGCGCTCTATTAAAATTTGAAACGTCCCAGGGTCAAAATCCAAAGACGGCTTTCTTGTTTTTGCACCGTGAGCATTATTACGGTATTTTGAACCTAAAAGGCTTTCTGGGATTTGACTACATCTGCGATTTCTGCTACACGGGATATTCTGATCCGGTACGACATCGTTGCGAGCAGCACTGCAACGTCTGTTTATCTACAGACTGTCGATCGGTTGACGGGGAAGCTATTCGATGTTCCGATTGCCATCGTTTCTGTCGATCGAGGTTTTGCTTCGATCTCCACAAAACACGGACATTTAACGAAAAGACGCGTCGGTCTGAAAGCCGGTGCGATACCCAGAAAGTCTGCGTTCTCTGCAACCAGAAATACGTGGTGAATTCCAAGTCAAAACCTCACAAGTGTCGACCCAAACACTGTCGCGTTTGTAGAGCGGTCGTGGAAGAGTCGGATGAAAATCATCTTTGTTTTATTCAAAGCTTACCGGTAAGACCGCTTCAAGAAAAATATGTGTTCTACGATTTTGAGTGCCGTCAAGATGACGGAATCCACATACCCAATTACATCCACTGCATGCATTGGAACGGTCAATCTTGGAGTTGGGCCGGTGAGGATTGCGTAGCAAAGTTCTTCGACAGATATCGATGTCCGAAATACGAAGATTACACGTTCATAGCTCACAATTCTAAGGGGTATGACGGCTATTTCCTTTTGAAATATCTCGCGAGAACGGACAAACTCCGTCTGTTACATCTCAGGGGTGTAAACTAATGTGCTTTATAGAAGAAGATTATAACTTGAGATTTATCGATTCGTTGAACTTCTTGCCTATGAAATTGAGCAGTATGCCCAAAGCCTTGGGATTCCAGGCTCAAAAAGGGTACTTTCCCCATTTCTTTAACACCGCTGAAAATCAAAATTACATCGGACCATACCCAGAGCCTAAATATTACGGTTTTGAACACATGATGAGCCAGGAAAGACAGGAGTTTTGTCTTGGTACGATTCAATTAAAAGTGGTACCTTCAACTTTAAACAAGAAATGGCCTACTATTGTCGAAGCGATGTGGTTATTTTGAGAACGGCGTGCATGAAGTTTAGAGAGGAAGTGGTCAGGATCGGCGATATCGATCCTTTTCAGTGTATGACCTTAGCTTCTCTCTGCCTGTCCATGTACAGACAAAACTGCATGCCCGATCATGCAATTGGAATCATTCCGAGTGATCATTACAAAAGCACTCACAAAGCTTATTCTAACGCTTCTATTCAATGGCTGATGTTTCTTTCCGAAAAGGAAAAAATAAACATTCGGCATGCCCTGAATCACGGCGAAGTCAAGATGGGATCCTTTTATTTAGACGGTTACGAAGTTCAGGGTGTCCCGACGGCCTTTGAGTTCGCGGATGCTTTTATCACGGATGTCCAGAGTGCTACGAGCGCAAGCCAAACATCCTCTCACGGGGCTCCTTATGCCGAATTGTTTCAAACGTTTGACGACAAACTCAAGAATTTGCGTGAAAAATTTCATCTGACGGTGAGAGTCCTTTGGGAACATCAATGGGAACGCATGAAAAAAGAGGACTCGGAGCTTCAGGATTTCTTAAGACGCTTTGAGTTTCCTGAACCTATCAATCCCCGCGATGCCCTGTATGGAGGGCGCACCAACGCGATCAAATTATATCATAAGGTTCAAGGCGACGAACAAATGCATTATTACGATTTTACGAGTCTGTACCCTTACGTCAACAAAACAAAAACCTACCCGATCGGCCATCCGAACCTTGTTTTCCAAGAGTTTGGCGATCTTAAGAAATACTTTGGGCTCATTAAAATCACCGTGTTACCCCCGCGCAATTTGTACTTTCCGGTCCTCCCTTTAAGAATTTGTGATAAATTGATGTTCGTTCTGTGTCGTACGTGCGCAGAAACCCAGACGTCCACCGGCCTTTGCCGTCACAACGATCGGGAAAGGTCTTTAACGGGAACCTGGTGCAGCGTCGAGATACTCAAGGCCTTAGATAAAGGGTACAGAGTTTTAAAGATTCACGAGATATGGCATTACGAACAGAGTACCGCAGATTTATTTTCCGAGTACATCAAAATTCATCTGAAAGGCAAACAGGAGGCCTCGGGTGGCCCTCCTGGGCCGGACGAAACATCCGGGCGCTATGTAGACGACTATTTCTTAAAAGAAGGCGTATTATTGGACAGTGTAAACATAGCCTCCAACCCGCTAAGAGACAAATTTCCAAGCTATTTCTGAATTCTCTTTGGGGAAAATTCGGTCAGAAGCCTAACCAGCTGACCACGACGTTTGTTACACACACCCAAGAATTCTTCGATTACCTGTTCTCGGACGTGTATCGGGTCTCCTATTTTGGCTTTATCAGCGAAATCGCTCAAGTGCAGTGGAGGTATGCCGATGATAGATACGTTGTACCCGGGCCCGTCAATGTGGTGATCGCCGCTTTCACCACGGCCTATGCCCGGTTAGAATTGTACGAATTGTTGGATCGTTTAGGATCGAGGATTCTGTATCATGATACAGATTCCGTTATCTTCACAGCATCACCCGGCCAGTACACTCCATCCCTAGGGGACTATTTAGGTGAACTCACCAGCGAACTAGATTCTGACGACTTCATAGAAGAATTTGTTTCCGGGGTCCGAAAACGTACGCGTACAAAACGTTCAAAGGTAAGATCTGCATGAAAGTCAAGGGCATTACTCTCAATCACGAAGCGGTTCAAGCGGTAAACCTATACTCATTAATGGATCTAGTGCATAGTTTTGTAGAGCAAGGCGTCACGAAAGAAATAACGGTTCACGCGTACGCAGATTCATAGGAACAAAAAGAACCTGACGTTGCAAAACCGTCCACTCAGAAAAAGATTCAGAGTGGTGTACAACAAAAGGGTTCTTTTGCCCGATTTCACATCTCTCCCCTATGGATACTAAAGAGGGTTTTGACGTTAGACTTCAGCATCCGTTCTCAAAAATAGTCTCGGGACCCTCGTGTTCGGTAAATCGCATTATGTGAAAAAGCTTTTGGAGCACGGACCGTGTGCTTTCGCCGCCCTGACAATATAATCTGGTTTTATAGCTGCTGGCAGACTCTGTACGACGAACTGTTAGCCCAGTTTCCCAATATCAGATTTTTCGAAGGGTTACCCGTCTCCTTAAGCGACGATGAACTACTACCGCCTGACCGAGTGAACTTGGCGATCGTCGACGATTTGATGGAACAGGCGAGCCATAGCCAAGAGATAGAAAGGGCCTTCACAAAATATACTCATCACCGGAATTTGTCCATCATTTACTTGGTCCAAAATTTATTTTTTCAAGGCAAGAAAAGTAGAACGATAAATCTGAACGCGAATTACATCACCCTGTTTAAAAACCCGAGAGATAAGCTCCAAATTACGAATTTAGCGCGTCAAATGTACCCCGGTAGGGTGAAATTTTTCTTGGAGGCCTTTGAGGACGCCACGCGAACCCCTTACGGTTATCTGTTGGTGGATCTGAAAGCCCAAACGCCTGACGAATTTCGTTTACGTACCGGAATGTTTCCTCCCGAATGGCCTGTGGCCTACGTCGTGAAAAGATAAAGACGGGCGATTTCCCGAGTATTTGAAAAAGAGCCGGCATGTCGATCAGAATAAAAAGAAATCTCCCTCTGCTCAAGACCCTGCACAGGGTGTCTTGTCGCCGAAGAAAAGCGCTGTTGAGAGAGGCTCCGGACGATTTCATTTACGCTCTGGCGAAATAGCTCTCAATACTTTAAAAGGCCACGTGCCCTGACTTCCAAACAGTTCAAGTTGCTGAAGAAGCATCGTTGCTCCGTTAAAAAACTCGGCGATAAAAAACTCACCGTTAAAAAGAAAAAAGCCCTTTTAAATCAGAAAGGAGGGTTTCTCGGGGCCCTATTAAGCGCCGCCATTCCTTTCATTACTAGTTTAATAGGATCGAGATTATAAATATGGAATACACGCAAGATGTACCTGGTCCCTCAACAACAAATGGCTCAATGGCATCAGAAAGCCCCAACTTCCAACGACCTTTTAAGCGCTACGGAAAGTGAACTGGATAAACAAATGAAACTCATACTGCAACGCGATGACTTGAGCGCCGATGCAAAAGTAAAACTTTATACGACCGCCTTACAAAGATACCTGACCTTTGTGAAAAAAGCGGATAAACAATCCGGATCTCTGACGTTATTGCTGCCTGACGAGAGTCAGGAGGAACCGTCGGGAGCTCTCAAACAGGCTCCTAGTACCCCGGAAGAAAGGGTGTACGACGAGATTTTGAAAAGTGCTCGGATAAATCAAAGAAATATACAGAAATTATTTTACAGAAAATGTCGCATCACCCTAATACAACCTACTGGAATGAGTTGGGAGAGTTTGTGTTTCGCGGAGAACCTTTACCCGGTACGAATATGATCGATCTAATGCGAAACTTAACCGCCCGTCACAACATCCCGTCTTATCGGAGGCCCAGGGGTTGGAAAGATTTTATTAAGGCCCTGGCGGATTGAACATTCCGACCTCTGCGTGCGAACATCGACACGAGAGAACTTCTAGAGAGTTTCAAAACTTCTACCTCAGACGGAGCCTCTGCTGTCTCTGCCTCGGTCCCTGCTGCCGTTGCTCCCGATACACCTGTGGGCAAGAAAACCAGATCTCGCAGAAAGAATGAATGGATTCCTTATTGAAATGTAATTATATTTTTGTTTTTAATAAAATATTACATCGAATTACACAGGCGGTCTATTCTTTATTAAGATGATGATGATGACAGGGCAAAGAACTTTGCAGGCAGTGATGATCCTGAAAACCTTTGGAAGCGTTCTTAGACAAAGTGTTGACAAACTTTTGAACCATATCATCGTTCTTGGTGGCTTCATTAAAATACAGGTTCATAATCTCTTGATAAGAACGTCCTTTCCCTCTGTGATGCAGGAAGAAAATGCAATGTTGTCCGCAGACGTTAGAAAACCAGCTTTGAAGTTGTCGGGTATGGTAAATAATGTCTTTACAGTTTCTGTTTAAAAAGCTGTATATTTCCTCAGGAAAATAGATAAAGTCTGGTGGGGCGCCGTAGGAATCAAAAAATTCTCCAGTTCCATCTTCTCTGAGATGTATGCCAACCAGTGTTCTCCGGGTTGATTTTGGCGGTGAGTATTGGCGACGATCATGGTCGGAGAGCCGTGAGTATCTTTTCCGGCAGTTGGTCGCACGCCAGCACTCCGTAAAACAGATTTTCTGTGTACGGGTTACGGACAGGAGTTCGTCGATCTGCAAGGTGTTCATGCTTTTTTTCAGTAATCATAAAGTATGTTTCTTCTCTGGTTTATTTCAATGATGTTGTCAAAGACGGCGTACACTATTAGATTCACCGTATGGGGTAGGGGTTGTCGAAAGCGGATTTCAAATCTCATGTTCCCGGTTTTCATCAAGGAGAAATGGTCTCCGCATTCTTGATCGGGCGTCAAATCAAAGGCAAACAGGGTGTATCCTTGGGAGAATTCAGAGCGGTTGATGGCTAAAGGCTGGTCTTTCAAATGCTTTCCGGAGGCCAACACAAGGTTGTAATATTCTCGGCGTGATGTCATTAGCAAAATCAGGTTGAAATGGTTTGGCCGGAATCTGCTCTCCGTCCAAATACAAGGCCAGGAATTCCACCTGGTTGTGCTTGAAATTGAAGGGGTTTCTGGCATAATCCCCTGAAAAGGCATCATTATCCACCAGGCCTAGGACCACGTACTTGGGTATTTGTCCCAAGAACAGGTTCTCCTGATTGCTCACACGTATTCCGGCCGGCATACTGAGAACTTTCATATTCACTCTTTCCACGGGGTACTTGGCATTGGCGGTAGTGAGAGCGTGGGCATGCCCTATTTTCACAGCCGGCGAAACTTTAACTTTCTTGACAAAAAGAGCGGGATAAAATGTTTACTTTGTAACGCTCGGCATCTCCGGACATCAGACAGAATTCATTTTTGCTTCGGACCATTTTTATTCTGACGTCCACCCCGTTTAGAATTAATTTTTCTTGAAAAAATAGGTCGGAATGAATAGGCCCGAGGAGTTCTACCGTTTTACCTTGGGCCGTATAGCCGCTTCTTTTTTTGAACCCCTGATTCGGTCCGTCCAAGGCGGTGTTTTCATGTTCGTTGGCCGTGTCTTTGTAAAAAAGACCCGAAGCAAATTGGAAGTTGAGAGTTTCGTTGCTGTAATTTAGCAATTCCTCAAAAAGGGCCCTGTACGGGTAAAGGCTGGAACTCTGGGATATTAAGTGATCTCCCAAGGTGACGTCCACTTGTGAAAATAAGGCGGCTATCGGATAATTAACCAAGGCTACCCGGGCCCCTTGGCCCGGATTAGTTCCGTCGGCATTGCGATTTTGCATCGGATGTGTAGAAGCGTATTATTCAGGTCCAAGTAGTCTTCCCGTTCGGTAATCAGAAACTCCAGCGGGCGACTTCCGATAGAGCTGAGAGAGGGGACCTCGGCGTAGATGCTTTTCTCTACGCTAGTCTGAGTATAGGTACCGTAAACAAGTCCAGTTCGGATTTCACACACTCTTGAGACATTCGATGAACGAAAGACATCTTGAGTTAAAAAATGTTTTTCGATTTCTTTTTCCTGCGGGGGGACTTATCCTTGTGTCGGAGAGAAGAAAATGATGTAAAAGCTGAGCGGCGTCTTTTTGTTGATCGGGGCGGCTCGTGATCCGGGCGGTCTCTTACGCTTAGATTTCCTCATCACCATCAGACCCGACCCCGATTGATTTTCTTCGTTTCCTCGAGTCATCGCTCCGGACATGGCCCCTGCCACCACGTCTTTGACAATATTCTTAGCGGCTGATTTAATGTGGGTTTGACAATTTCGAATCCTCTTTTCAAGAGAGGCAAAGCCCGCCTAAACAAACCGCGAAATATTCCGCCGATCCCGGATCCATACATCACCGGGGCCCCGGAAAACCCAGGGAGACCGTTGCCCGCTTGGGCTTCATAATACCGTACATAGGGGGTAGGGTCCAGGTAAGATCTCATCTCTGTGTTAGTCGTGTATACAACTTTTACAGGGTCTGAAATGTAACTTGACGATGACTTTACCAAACTGAAATGGAACCGGTTTGTTCTGGTCCGTCTTTATTTCAACGGTCAAAGTATCAAACTGACTCTTGCTGACCGGAGCGTAATGCGGCCTGTCGTAGTGATTGTGGTAATCTTATTCATCTCATCCTCAATATGTACGCATCTCAAGAGAGGGACGTAACTGTCTCCGACTCTTTGATGAGACACAATGTCGCTGTAGACGTACAAGGTATAAAACCCCGCTCTGATATCCGCGGGGTAAGGAGCTTCATTCACCAGACCTGTGTTCACGTCCCCATGAGCTCCTAAAAGCCTAGCCAACTGTCCCTTGACATGCAAAGATTCATCCTTGACGGTGCTTACGACGTAGAATCTTCGCTCGATAGCGCTGTAGCGGAATCTCATGGTGTTTTCAGGTATTGGAGTGTTGGGTGAGGCGCCATCGACGGCTTTGGGTTCTTTTGACAACGCTTCATTCATCTTGGAAGTGACTTTCTCCAGGCTGGAGTAATAACCCGCCGGAATAGTATAAAATTTAACTAATCTCCGGGACACCACGATAAAGTTATTATCCGGTTTATCTAGGGTATTCCAGGTGTGCGGATACTGAATTTCGGCCAATGCCACTTCCCAGGGACCCTGTAGCTCGATGGGGGCGGCTAATTTGACGGTAAATTCGGCGATGGTATTATTAGGGAAAACATCGCGGGAAGAATTGCTGGGAAGAACGACGTAAAAGCTTTTTCTCTCCATTGTGAACAGCCGGTGAATGAAATACTATTTTTCATTCTCAGTATTTAACGTCTTGCGCGTAGCTTTCAGGGATCCAGCTGTTAAACTTTTCGGGCCAACCGAGCCATTTCACCAAAATATGCTTTTTTCTACGGATATTTTTTTTTGCCAAAATCTTTTCGATCCTGAAGACGTCCGGTCCTAGAATCTTTTGTAACTCTGCGTCGTAAAAGGAACCTATAATGTCCTCGCCGTCATAATCTTTGAGTTTGTAGACGGCGGATCCCTAGGGACTAGTTCAGAAACGGTAAATACCTCGTCTGAAAAGGTTTGTTCGTAGCCCTTGGTAAATGGATTCCGGGCTTTCGACACCCTCACCGTATCTCCGACTTTGAATTTATATTTTACACTTGTTTTGGGTTTAGTTAGACCGTATAAGTTTTTAAAGACTTTCCAAGAATTGGAACTGTTCACCTCTGCAGGGGCCATTTTTATGCCTCGGTGATAGCTCAGATTATAAGATTTCACCAAGTCCTGTAGCCCGGGCAGATAGGACCGGGTATTGCGTGAGCTGAAATAGCGCCACATTTTGGTTTTCAGAGTTCGATTGAATCTCTCCACCACCGAAGCCTTTAATTCACTAGCGGTGGTGAAATGTTTTATTCCGTGTTTACGGAGCAAGCTTTGAAATTCCCGATTGAGAAACTCTTTACCGCTATCGGTCTGAAGTTTGACGGGAGCTCTACCTTCCTGCAAAATATCTCGAAAAGCCCTGGTTACTTCTTTACGGTTTTGTTTTCAGAGCCCTGACCCAGGCGTATTTAGAAAGAATATCTATACAAGTCAGTAGATACTTGTAGCCTTGGTTATACTCGGCCAGGTTTGTCATATCCGCCAGATCGATCTGCCATTGCCCGTCTATATTGGAAACATACACCTTATTCCTTTTAAAATGGATTCTGGCGGTTTATGGATCGTGTAGGCGTATTGCCCCGATAACCAGTCGGATACCTCTTGATCTCCAATACGGTGTCCGTCGTGCAAAAGAGCTCTTTTCAAGGACTCTTTACCCCCTAAGGCCCCCGGGTTCTCAGAGTTATAATACGTTTTTCCAAGACCTGCTCCATCGCCGGTGATGAAACAAACACTGACAACACTTAACAACTTAGAAAACATTTATTTAAGATTCTGCATGGTTCAGACTGCTGCGGTTTCAGGTTCAGAAAGACCCACCAGTTCTATCATATCATCAAATTCCAGGTCATATTTAGTCCAGAGATTCATATGACCCTCATGATTAATATTACGTTTACAAAACTCATTTGCCACACGGCGGTAACAGAGTAAGAGTATTCATCCATTTCATAGAATGACTGCATTACTGTGTCATGAATAGAGCTGGTATTTTCAAATTCATCTACAGTCTTTTCGACCACCGTGTCTATTTTGGGAATCGGCAATAGAATATTATAATACCCCAGAACTTTCACCGCCAAGCGTTTCAGCCAAGACTTACGGAAAATCTTCAGAATCTTCTGAAAACGACCTTGTCGGTATCCGATTTCAGGTTCAAAGAGGCAGGTATGCCTAGACTGTCCTGGATGTTTTATATCACATCCTTGACATTCTTTTTTCTGGTCGTAGTAAACAATAATGTCCACCAGAGACGTTATCAGTCCTTTAATAAGCTTCAGGGCCTTTTCCCAGGTTTCAGACAGCAACCCATCGGGGCAATCCATATCTGTCTCAGAAAGTCCGATCGACATCGGTTCCTCCGGATCTTGTTTGTTCACCCAAGGTTGTCCAGGAGCTAGGTAAGAGGTTTCCGTCTGATCACCATTAGCGAGGTCGGGGTAAGAACTCACCGGCCCTGGAGAACGAAATCCACCGTCGGTCTCAAGGTCTGTAGCCCAGAGAGTGTAATCGGGTCGTACAGTAAAATAACGCGGGTCACGCTTCTTGGCGGTCCTGAAAACCGTCCGTCCAACCCGAGTTATAAAATTGGTAAGTTTCAGGCTTGGAAGCCTCAGGCGGAAACCCTGAGGATGTTACGCCGACTTCCGTCATTGCAGAGTCTGTAACTGTCGAAATGCGGAGAGCGCTAAAAGCTTCAAAGAATGCTGAGGTCTGATCATCCGTCTGGATCCGGGGACTAACAGGTGGAGTATTTAGGGTAAAAGGGCGGGGCTTGACATAAACTAGCGTCGGGTTTCCCTGATCCTCACCATCTGGTTCTACCCTGGTTTCACATGACTTGGTCCGTTCCATGTCTGACGCTTCAGCTTTGAGAAACTCGGGCAACAAACATCTTTTCACCCCGCGGAACCGACGCTTGGCTGGGACCTCGGCCCTAGATTCCATTTTTTCCCGGTCAGAGTCTTTAGAAAACGCTCGGCTGTTTTACGCCGCTCAGTTTCAGAAGTGGCGGGCAGTGTGGGGCGCCTATGGTTAAATGCGGCCTGACTCAGACCGTGTCTTTGATCTGACAGTTTGTTATCTGTGTGTGTGTGTGAGCTGGAAAAATGCAGGTTTTTGAAGCTAAGATGAGAACAAAATGCTTGGCTTTTTATAGGGCCTTTTCAGAACTGGCCGGTAAGTATCGGGGGACTGGGAGGTCTGGGGCTGCCGTCCGTCAGGTGCTGCCTCGGACCCAGAGGCCGAGGCAGTCCCTTGAGGACGTCAGGGTACGGAACATCCTCGGGTCGGTGCTGGGGCGACTTTAGGCTGGTCTGAGCCGGTCAGGACAGACCCCAGGGTCTGTCTGGGCTTGTGCCGGAGAAAGGGGGGCCCGAGGCATCCCCCGGGCATGTCTGAGCTTGTCAGGTAAAGGCTGTCACATGCCGGGCTTGTCTTTCGGGAGAGGGGCGTGGGGAGTTCAAGGAGGGGGTAGACATCCATCAAACTGCCCTTGACAGTTTCCTGGGCAGGCAGGTGGGTGTGGGGTGGGAGCGGGTTCAAACAGGGGGCAGACATCCATCAAACTGCCCTTGACAGTTTCCTGGGCAGGCAGGTGGGTGTGGGGTGGGAGCGGGTTCAAACAGGGGGCAGACATCCATCACACGGTCCGTTGACAGTTTATTTCTCCCGGCAGGTGCAATCCGGGTTCAAACAGCGGTCAGGCCTCCGTCAAACGGACCCTTGACAGTTTATGGAACCAATCAGGGGCCGGGGGAGGGTTCAAGGAGGAGTCGGGGAGGGGACGGGAAGCCTTACACCAATCCGACGCCGGGGGGCGGTGCCAACGGGGCGGAGAGAGGTCACGTGGAGGGGCGGGGGGATTCTGACGTGACGTCATCAGGAGGCGACGGGGCGGGACTTCCGGTCTTGCGTCAGCGGGGCGGCACTTCCGGTGTGACGTCAGAGGGGCGGGGCTTAAAAGTCATTAATCATTATGATTGACAGCTCTAATTGCGATTTTGACAGTAGCCCCCCGCCTATAACTACTCATGGAGCCTCGCAGCTCAAGACAAGGCGGAGGAGTCGCAGTAATTACTAGGTTGAAGTTAAACATCAAAAGAATTCCCATTGATGGTCCATTGTCTTTCGAGTGTCTGGCTCTTAAGCTAATAACAAAATCTGGTCCTGTCTCACTTAGTCCCCCAAAATACAATGTGTCTTTTTTATCTGATCTGACTGAATTATTAACCCACTTAAGTTCACTTTCCCAGAGAGTCATTCTTCTTGGCGATTTCAACATTCATATTGACATTACTACATGTAAACTGAGAAATGAATTCCTATCCTTACTGGACTGTTTTGACTTGGTGCAGCATGTTGATTTTCCCACCCACTCTGGTGGTCATATACTGGACCTGATGCGCACATCTGGATTATTTGGATGGCAACACTTATAGCAGTGATTTGGAACTCTCTGACGATAAAGCAGTGCTTTTCACTGTCTCATTACCTCTACCTCCTCTTACCTGTAAACGTCAAATTTCTTTCCGAAACCTTAAAAATATCTGTCATTCTGTTCTTGCTGGATCCATTTCTGATCTTTTTTTTGTCTTTACCTATTCCATCAACACTAGATAGTCTTGTTGACCACTATAACTCAGCCCTTCATTCTTCATTCAGCACTCGATAAAACGGCTCTTTTAAAACATAAGGAGGTTTTCTTTAAGCGTTCAGCTCCATGGTATAATTCAGAGCCACAATCTATGAAAGCAACTGGCCGATGCCTTGAGAGAATGTCACGTAAGACTGGCCTCACTGTTCATATCCAGGCATTTCTCTGACCATCAAAGGGCTTACAGGGATGTACTAACTGCAGCCAAGAACACACATTATGGCAGAATAACAGAAAGTGGCCATGATAACCGAAGGGTTTTGTTCTCTGTAGTTAATAAATTACTTCAACCTGCATGTGGCCCAATTACCTCCTCTACTGAAGTCTGTAAAAAATTCCTCCACTTTTTCCACAATAAAATTAAAGATCTAAATAATTCAAATAACATAAATCCATCATCCATTTATATCCTTCCCTGTTTTCCCACTCCATCCAGCTCCTTTTCTAAATTTTCAACAGTCACATCGGCATTTGTTAATGACCTGCTTTGTCACATGAGGCCAACTACTTGTGTACTGGACCCCATCCCCACCACACTTCTTAAATCCTGCCTTCATGCCATAATACCGACTGTTGAGACAATAATCAATACATCCCTCGAAACTGGGTTTGTGCCAGCCACTTTTAAAATTGCTTCTGTAACCCCCATGTTAAAAAAGTCTGGTCTTAATGGTGATGATCTTAACAATTTTAGGCCTATTTCCCATTTTCCTTTTCTGTCAAAAGTTCTTGAGTGTGTTGTAGCCTCCCAGCCCACCAATTACTTAACCTCTAATAATTTGAGGGAACCCTTTCAGTCTGGTTTCAGGGCGCAGCACAGCTGTGAAACTGCTCTTCTTCAGGTAACCACTGATTTGTTTATGGCAGCAGACTCTGGGCAAACCAGCATATTAATTCTGTTAGACCTCAGTGCAGCATTTGGCACTGTCAGACATGACATTCTACTGTCCAGAATGGAGAACATGTTGGGTATCTCTGGCACTGCCCTCTAGTGGTTCAAGTCCTATCTGACTGATAGGCAAGAGTTTGTTAGTCTTGGCAACAGCAGATCCAGCTCAGCTCCAGTCACACAAAGGTTTCCTCAGGGCTCTGTCCTCGGTCCTCTTCTCTTCTCTTCTGTATTTATATGTTTCCCCTTGGCCGTATTATTCATAGCTATTGACTGGGTTTTCATTTTTATGCAGATGACAATCAACTCTATTTCAATGTCAAAAGTGCAACTTCATCAGAGTTTTCTCAGCTCACAACTTGCCTCAATGAAATTAAAACCTGGATGGAACAGAGTGCTTTAAAATTAAATTGCAACAAAATTGAACTCCTGCAAATTGGCACTAAAGCGCTACTTAAGTCACTCTTGATCTCATCAGACCTTCTTCTGGTGCAAGGAATCTTTGTGTCATTTTTGATCCCCCCCTTTCTTATTCCGCCCACATAAACCACATTAAGAAATTTTCTTACTTTCACCTCCGTAACATATCCCGTGTTCACTCATTCCTCTCCTTTTCTAATGCAGAGAAACTTGTCCATGCTTTTATCACATTCCACATCGATTATTGTAACTCGCTGCTGGCAGGTGCCCCTTCAAATCTTATATCACAGCTCCAGTTGATTCAAAACTCTGCTGCAAGAGTCCTTACCGATTCAGAAACAGTGAGCACATAACACCCATCCTGCTTTGCCTTCACTGGCTCCTTGTGTCTTACAGGATTGAATATAAAATTCTATTAATAACCTACAAAGCTTTAAATGGCCTTGCACCAGACTACATCATTGACCTTCTAAATCACTGTGCTCCTGTTTGCCTAGTAATGTCCTCTCATTCTGGTAATCTTGTTGTGCCTCACACTAACCTGCACTCTATGCGTGACAGGGCCTTCAGCTCCATAGCACCCAGACTCTGGAATGACATCCCAAAATTAATTAGATCAGCTGACTCCATTCATTCTTTTAAAATGCAACTTAAAACTCATCTGTTTAGGCAGGCTATTAACTTAACTTAACATTTTGCCCTTTCTTTCAGTTTACCTCTCTGTCAAGATGCACAGGACAATTTATGTGTCTGTTACATCACAAATTACATTTTTTGTTGGGTTTTTCTTTTAGTATTGAATTAAGTATTTCACTCTGGTTTTACTGTCCTTTATTCTATTTAATGCTTTGTTATTTATTTTATTGTTCTATTCAGGAAAACATTTGTATCCAATGTTACATATACCCTGCTGTTTTTTTCTAAGACTCTGTGAAGTGCCTTGAGCATGGGAAGGGCGCTATATAAATAAAATGTATTAATATTATTATTATTATTATATTTACATATGACGGAGGGCTCAAGGGGTCCTACAATATCGATCCCAATACACTTAATGGGAATGTTAACGAGTGGCACGGGAATCAGAGGAGCATGGTTCTTCTGAGGAATCTGGCGCAATTGACATTCTGGACAGGATGCACAAAAGAAGAGGACCTTCTCATTTATTCCAGGCCAAAAGAATTGGAGATTAATCTTCTCTGATGTCTTCTCAGCTCCCTAATTGACACCTATGATGTGGGAGTGAGCTAATTCACAGACCTGTCGTTGGTAGGTGCGGGGAACTAGCAGCAGTGTCCTCACCTCACCTTCATGTTCCGCTACATGATACAATAAATCATTACTTAATACAAAGTGTGGATCTGGTGGCATTAGGGGAAACATAAGCAAACTTTAGGGAATCATCATTCCACTGATCCCTTTTAAAAGATGATGAAGTTTGCAGATATTGAAATTGTAAATTAGTTAAAGGATCAGTGGTGACAATAATACGCGTAGCAACGGGCTGTGACAGCTCAACTTCCGTCTCTGTAGCATAGTTAGAATAAGTCAAAACCAAATGTCTACATCTTATTGATTACCGATATCTCCTTGTGTAATTGGTTGGGAACACACCATGGAGACAACTTGCGAATGATTTTCCCCATGATTTTTCTAGAGTGGTTTGTGCTTCTGTGCTTTAACTTTGCGAACAGTCTCACTCCAGTAATACAGGGTAGGGTGAAGTTTGCATAACAGTCACCTTAAGCATATGAGTTACCCCCTGATAGGTAATTATAAAAGAGGAAGACTTGTACCAACACGTTTCCCTATGAATGCAGGTTAGACTGGTCACGCTTGTTTCCCATTGTCACAGGAGCACAAAACGGCAAGTAACAACAGAAATGTTACTGCCAGAATCTGTCATTGCCTTGACTTTATGCCCAGTAATAACAACCATCCAAGTGTAGGGAAGGGACAAGGGATTGGCGGCAAAACAATACCTATCTCCTCACACCTAGCTGCAATCTATCGGTTTGCCGAAGTTGGGGCAAGGTGGTGTGGTGTGGCCCACCTCTCTGCACTTTTAACAGCACAAGAGAAGTATGGGTTTCTCCTTGAGTCTCAACTGATGATAGGGTTAGGTATGGCAATATATCCAATCTGGAGCTGGTGGTGAACACAATGCTTTTCCAAGCTCTTGATTTGCAAGGTTGTTCGGTGACACTCAAGGGCTGCTATGAGGCTGGCCATAGTTTGGATGTTAAGTCACTGGAATTGCCAGGCAAGGAAGTCAGGGATGGTGTTTAGAAAGAAGTTGCAAACCACAACCTCAACAACCTTCTTCTACTCATTTTCCCCCATCTTTAACCAACACTCACTCTGCCCTATGAATCAAAAGCTTGGAATTTCCACTCACTAAAAGTCCTTGATCATGCCAACTACAGAACTGTAAAACAGGACAAGACAAAGATAAAAATTTCAGGTGACAATGTGACCCTGTATATTTTAAAGGCAAAACAATATATGCAGCTTTTCACCACAAGAATATCCCTAAGGACACGAATATTAGATTAGACCAAGTTAACTATCCAGGTTAAAAGTCTTCCAGGTAGGAAAAGGCAGGTTTAGGTGGACGAACACCGGAAGTGATGTCAGAGGTGATGAAATTGTCAATAATCTGGTCCGGCATAAGAGTACTGTGCATTGGTGAAATATTACTACCACCGGAGCCTTCAAACTGTCCCAAAGGTGCACGTGTGTGACTATATATATATATTTTATAGTTTATAGTTAAATAGTTTTTTGCAAATTTAAGTTCACGCAAAATGTTTTGGTCATCACTAGTTATGAGAAAATGATTAGTTTGTACTCAATTACATGTTTGTAATAGGGTAGGTTTTATATATATCGATACTGATACAGTACAATATATAACTGGTTTACATAAACCATTTTTGTTTCTTGGTGTTTTCTTGCAGAGAGACTGAAGTGTGATAAGATGGCAATGTGGAAGAACAATGTCAGTGGAACCTTAGAAGTAAGATCATTGACCGTAGTTTGGCTAATGACTATTGTGTTCATTATCCTACACTTTCAGTATTGGACTGTGGAAAACCAGAATATAAACTACAGGACTTTTTGGATATCACTGACTGATCTGTCTTTAAAGATGCTTCCAAGAATCTGGATGAATATGCTGTGACAAATTATGTCTGTATGAACTTGTGTGTGCCTATCTGTACTGCAAGCACCTACCTTAATCAGAAGCCCTGAGTGAACATCATTGTTTACATGTGCCTGAGGGAGAAGACCACTGCTTTTAACTTAAATAACATAGAGAAGTACAAGAGGTCCTGGTACAAGCTGTGGAGGACAATCAAAGTGGCAGAGACTTAACACTGAGGAAAGGTTTACAGGTAATCATGGACTACAAAACTTCAACAGGCTATGAAACCTTTTTAATGGTGAAAGCTTAGTCATAGTAGTAAAAAAATCAGTCAAGGAGGACATGAAGTGCATCAGTGAAATAGCGGATACTCTAAATAAGCATTTTTCTGAGGTCTTCACAAGATAACCTCCCAATGGTAAATAACACTACTAAGGAGGTACTGATTGATTTGAACATTTTAGAGGGAAAAGGACTGCTAAGATTAAATAGGCTGAAATCAAACAAATCTTCAGGCCAGATTGCATTTACCATCAAGTTCTTAAGGAGGCCAGCAAGTACATACATACAGTAAACCTTTGACACATATTTTTAAGAAGTCATTGCACATTGGGGAAATTTCAAATTACTGGAAAATGGCAAATATTATCCGGTTATATAAAAAGGGTGACAGGGCAGATCCAAGCAACTATAGGCCAGAAAAATTAATGGAAAGAATTATTAAGAATAATATTGAGCAGCACATGGTAAGTACACAAGTTTTTCTGAACAGTCAGCATTGGTTCAGAAGAGGAATGTCATGTTTTACTAACAGGGTGGAATATAATGAGGAAGCAACAAAAGAGTATGATCAGAGCATTCGATAAGGTACCACATATGAAAGGTTGGGCATCAAGCTAAAAGTAGTTGTAGTTCAGGGTGATGTTTTTAGATTGGTGCAGAATTGGCTCAGACACAGAAAGCAGAGAGTTATGGTGCTTAGAACCTTATCAGAATTGGCTGATTTTAAGAGTGTTGTTCCACAGGGGGCAGTACTAGGGCCACTGCTATTTATAATATATATAAATGATTTGGATAGGAATATAAATAATAAGCTGGTTAAATCTGCAGATGATACCAAAATAGGTAGATAATCTGGAATCCGTTAAATAATTAAAGAGGGACTTGGACAGCATATAGCCTTGGGTAGATTTGTGGCACATGAAGTATTATATGTAGGAAGTAAAAATGTTAGGTTTGAATACACAATGGTATGTCTGCAAATCGAGAGTACACCTTATGAGAAGGATTTAGGAATTGTAGTGGACTCTACGCTATCAACTTCCAGACAGTGTTCAGAAGTCATTAAGAAGGCTAACAGAATATCTATACTAATAAAAGGCAAAGCCCTCACTCACTCACTCACTCACTCACTCACTCACTCACTCACTCACTCACTCACTCTCCAACGTCCTGTGTAGGTAGAAGGCTGAAATTTGGCAGGCTTATTCCTTACATCTTACTTACAAAAGTTAAGCAGGTTTCATTTCGAAATTCTACACATAACGGTCATAACGGTCGATAACGGTCGACAACGTCCGCCATGTTGAACTTTCTTATTTATGGCCCCATCTTCATGAAATTTGGTAGGCGGCTTCCCTGCGCTAACCAAAACCGATGTACATCCTTATTTCGGTGGTATGACGCCACTGTCGGCCGCTATATTGAACTTTTCAACGTCACTAATTCTCCAACTTCCCGTGTAGGTAGAAGGCTGAAATTTGGCAGGCTCATTCCTTACAGCTTATTTACAAAAGTTAAGCAGGTTTCATTTCGAAATTCTACGCAGAACGGTCATAACGGTCGACAACATCCGCCATGTTGAACTTTCTTATTCATGGCCCCATCTTCACGAAATTTGGTAGGCGGCTTCCCTGCGCTAACCGAAACCGATGTACGTACTTATTTTGGTGGTAAGACGCCACTGTCAGCCGCCATATTGAATTTTCCAACGTCACTAATTCTCTAACGTCCTGTGAGGTATGAAGGCTGAAATTTGGCAGGCTCATTCCTTACAGCTTACTTACAAAGGTTAAGCAGGTTTCATTTCGAAATTCTACGCGTAACGGTCATAACGGTCAACAACGTCCGCCATGTTGAACTTTCTTATTCATGGCTCCATCTTCATGAAATTTGGTAGGCGGCTTCCCTGCGCTAACCGAAACCAATGTACGTACTGATTTCGGTGGTATGACGCCACTGTCAGCCGCCATATTGAACTTTCCAACGTCACTAATTCTCCAACTTCCCGTGTAGGTAGAAGGCTGAAATTTGGTACTTATTTTGGTGGTATGATGCCACTTTGGGCTGCCATATTGAACTTTTCAACGGTCTTTGTTACTTATGGGCCCATCTTCAAGAAATTTGGTACCCAGGTTCCCAACGCTAACTGAATCCTACTTACGTACATATATACATCCATAGCCTGCAGCTTGGTCACCGTGTCCCCCATCCCAACGCCTCCCACGTTGTTGGATTCCTGCCTATATAAGGCCGTCCGTCGCTCCAGTCTCTACATTCCCTTCTTTTCTTCGCCACGGGATTCACGTCTCCGTGCTAATAACTACAGCCTTTTTATTTAATCCATGTCTTCTCCGCTGTTTTATTGTTCATTTATTACGATTATAGTTATTGTGTAGGTATTTTAGACTTACTTTACATTGTTCAGGTACCCATTTCCTTTATCATTCCAACCGTACCCCCATTAACATGTCTATCGAGGTGATCACCATCGATCAAAGAACTGTCACTTACCGAGTGGTTTCCATGCCCGGAGATGGCACCTACCTTTTCCATTCCCTTTGTTACATATTGCACGGCCATATCAGGCTCACTCTAGAAGAACATTGTGTCTTATGTATTGAATGACTGGGACAGGTTCAAGGTGTGGACTGATGATGGTACAGGAGATAATTATACTACACAGGAGCACTAGAAGAGTGAAATTCTTAAGCCCTTCACCTATGCATCTGCATGTGAGTTGATGGCTGCCGGTGAATTGTTCGGTTGTCGCTTTCAAGTGACAAATACTTTACACCTTTTGACAACCGCCAATGCCTCTTAAACATCTTAAATTGACAGGTGACGATTTCAGTAGTGGACACTTTGATGTTTATGAATGTTTAAATTCTCAAAAGCTGGATGTAAAGTTATCGATGAAACAGGTTGTATACTTACAATGCTTGACAGATGCCGAATGTCTCTTCAACAGAAGTCCTACAAATACAGTCGTAATTGAAACAAACCATGAAACTCAAACCGATTATGACAGCAGATTTTGAGATTTGAAACAAGAACTGTTTACATGGCCAACTGTACATTGCATGCTCAAGAGTAAGCTCAGTGCACAGATTGGTCATATTACAACTGGAGGGCCGAACTGACAATGTGGTATACAAAGAGATCCTTAACAAATAATTATTGGTATGTTTTCCCTCAGTTTAAAAAGGTTTAATATTCTTCTTAATAAAAATTTTAAGGCAGTACTTGCTAGTTATATTATATACAGTAACATGATGTGTAGAATATAAGGCCAAGGAGGCTGTGCTCAAGCTGTATAATGCACTGGTGAGGCAGCATCTAGATCCTGATTGCAGATTTGCTATAAAAAAAGACATAGCAGCACTGGAAAAACTCCAGAGAAGAGCAACTAGGCCCATGCCGGGGCTACAGGGGATGAATTATGAAGAAAGATTAAAAAAGCGGAGCCTTTTCAGTTTAAGCAAAAGAAGGTTATGAGTTGACATGATTGAAGTGTTTAAAATTATGAAGGGAATTAGTACAGTGGAACAAGACTGTTATTTTAAAATGAGATCGTCAAGAACATGGGGACACACATGGAAACTGTTAAGAGTAAATTTCACACAAACGTTAGGAAGTTTTTCTTTACCCAGAGAACCACAGAGGAAGGAGGAAAAGGAAATGTGGTGGTGGAATGGGGAAGTATTGGAGAGTATACAGAGGAAGAGAATGGCGAAGAAGTGGGATAGTCAGAGAGATGCAGAAAGTAGACAAGAGTACAAGGAGATCAGGCGCAAGGTGAAGATAGAGGTGGCGAAGGCTAAAGAAAATGATGAGTTGTATGAGAGGTTGGACACTAAGGATGGAGAAAAGGACCTGTACCGATTGGCTAGACAGAAGGACTGAGCTGGGAAACATTTGCAGCAAGTTAGGGTGTTAAAGGATAAAGATCGAAACATACGCACAAGCGAGGAGAGTGTGTTGAACCAATGTAAAGAGTACTTTGAGAGGCTGATGAATGAAGAGAACAAGAGAGAGAGAAGGTTGGATGATGTGGCGATAGTGAATCAGGAAGTACAATGAATTAGCAAAGAGGAAGTAAGGACAGCTATGAAGAGGATGAAAAATGGAAAGGCCGTTGAGCCAGATGACATACTTGTGGAAGCATGGAGGTGTTTAGGAGAGTTGGCAGTGGAGTTTTTAACCAGATTGTTTATTGGAATCTTAGAAAGTGAGAGGATGCCTGAGGAGTGAAGAAGAAGTGTACTGGTGCTGATATTTAAGAATATGGGGTATGTGCAGGACTGTGGTAACTACAGGGGGATAAAATTGATGAGCCACAGCATGAAGTTATGGGAAAGAGTAGTGGAAGCTAGGTTAAGAAGGGAGGTAATGATTAGTGAGCAGCAGTATGGTTTCATGCCAAGAAACAGCACCACAGATGCGCTGTTTGCTCTGAGGATGTTGATGGAGAAGTATATAGAAGGCCAGAAGGAGATGCATTATGTCTTTGTAGACCTGGAGAAAGCATACGATAGTGTGTCTTGAGAGGAGTTGTGGTATTGTATAAGGAAGTCAGGAGTGGCAGTAAGAGTTGTACAGGATATGTACGAGGGAAGTGTGACAGCGGTGAAGTCTGCAGTAGGAGTGACGGATGCATTCAATGTGGAGGTGGGATTACATCAGGGATCAGCTCTGAGCCCTTTCTTATTTGCAATGGTGATGGACAGGTTGACAGACGAGATTTGACAAAAATCCCCTTGGTCTATAATATTTGCTAATGACATTGTGACATGTAGCGAGAGTAGGGAGCAGGTTGAGGATACCTTGGAGAGGTGGAGATATGCTCCAGAGAAGAGAGGAATGAAGGTCAATAAGAACAAGACAGAATACATGTGTGTAAATGAGAGGGAAGTCAGTGGAATGGTGAGGATGCAGGGAGTGGAGGTAGCAATTAAAGATGCTAAGATTTGCACTGGGTACGATGAGGATGAAAGGATTAGAAATGAGTGCATTAGAGGGTCAGCTCAAGTTGGACGGTTGGGAGACAAAGTCAGAGAGGCGAGATTGCTTTGGTTTGGACATGTGCAGAGGAGAGATGCTGAGTATATTGGGAGAAGGATGCTAAGGGTAGAGCTGCCAGGGAAGAGAAAAAGAGGAAGGCCAAAGCGAAGGTTTATGGATATGGTGAGAGAGGACATGCAGGTGATGGGTGTAACAGAACAAGATGCAGAGGACAGAAAGATATGGAAAATGGTGATCCACTGTGACAACCCCTAACGGGAGAAGGTGATAGAAGATGAAGATTACTTTAGTTAACTCATATTTACTATATTTGTTTATTTACTGTGTTTATTTATTTATTTGTTTATTTATCTTCTGCTACTCGTATTTATTTACTGTATTTATACATCAACCGAACTGTGGCACAAGAATTTCACTATACTCTTGCAGTGTATGTGACAATAAAGGTCTCTAATCCAACGAGAGGGATGTTTTTACAATTTTCTTCATCAACACAAAAGGAAAAGTGAGCAGCGGAATAAAAAGAGATAAATTTGTACAAAACTAAAATGCTACATTTTATTCACTTTTCAATTCATCAGGTCACTTTCATGTTAAAGATATGGTGGAACAAGAAGCCAAGAAGAGCAAAGAACAATTTTAATATAGATTTTTATATATAGATACCAAGGGTGATGAAGAGCATAAATATGCAGCCACTGTCAGAATCTGGAATTCTGCTGGCATCATTTATCCCCTAGGAAGTCAATTAATTCATGTCATGTTTAATTGAGTTGGAGAGAATTGTCTCAGATGTCCTTGTTTTTTTTTCTATTTATAGATAGCTGAGTTCATGTCTGGTAACTAAGAAGCCTGTGGTATATAAATAGGTTCCTTGTCACTTTTCCTTACACTAGGGAGTAACTGCATGGGTGTCATAAATAAAGCCATTGTCATTCTGAAATATATTACACCCATGTGCAAAAAACATGAGGTGAAAGAGATTATTCAGAATTACTGATATTTACTATGCCTTCTAAGGGAATAAAATACCCAATCAATGTTAAAAAACACACTATTATGGAAATGTTGGAAACGGTTGTTGTTAACATTTGATGTGTGCCACACATATACTTGCCCATTTCTGAATATCATGGTGATGTCTGATTCCTGCGTCCATTCTTTTTTTCTTTTTTGGAGCTTGTGCTAAGAGTCTCATTACTACCTTTCTTTTAATCTCACCAAAGTGTCATCTTAGCCATAGTTCTCAGCAACAAATAGAGAAAGAGGTTGGGAGCATGAAGTGATACATCGTGCTGCTGCACTCACCACACGACGAACCACCTCAGGATCCAAAGCCGTAAATTTTTTACTCACCAGCGTGCACATGCAAAGATTTCTGTTGTTGCTTAAATTCAGGAAGCCCACCTGTATAGAAGTAACTGTTTTCTACATATTTTGTACTGTTATTTACTTTGATCTTCATACTTTTTTTGCCATTTTCTTTCTTTTGTCTTTACTAATTAGCCCACTTAGGAGGGTATTATTTCATTGTATAATTTCACTTGTTTTTATTGATTTTCTTTTTCTAATCTCCCATTTTATTTAGTGTGTATACTGTATGTCACACTGTCTTTGCATGTAAAATGTTCCATTTGTCATAATAAATTCAGTTTTGTAATATTCTCACTTTACATTTTCATACACAGATAACATATTCACTTATAGAGTTTATTAAGATACTCTTCATTCTAAACAGAAGAAGACACTTCCATCCAAAAAAGAAAATAATACAGTATAAGATGTTTTGGCTCTTACTCGTGGTAATAATAATTACACTTAAGTCACATATTACAAATCTAATGCATATAGCAGAACTATCTTTACAACTTATAGTGTAAAGAATACTTGACATGAATAAAAAAATGAATAAAAAATAATTTGAAAAAACTGAATATATTTTAAAATGTCTGGTGTTATTTAACAGCACAACACCATTTGAACATGTTAATACAAAAAAAAGAAATGAATGCATTTAGAAAAAATTAAAAGTTTCTAAATATCAAAAAATAGACTGCAATATAAAGAGCAGTAAACAATGAAATAACTAAATCAAATCAATATTTTGTGTGGCCATCCTTTGTCTTTACAGCTACTGTACATCCGTTCTCTTAGTCCCACTGTCTCACTTGCTTCTGTCTCTCCAGGGCTCAATGGAGCCATCTGTTGCAGAACTAGTTGTTCTTTTTTGCTGAACATATTTCTCTATCACCTCAAAATCAGGGTTGGTAAATGACTAATGAATATTATCTCAGGATAAGCACCAGAGGTTGGTAGAAGTGATTAACAGAAAGATGAGCTTTTGGACAAATTGATGGAGAGGATGAGTGGGGTACCTCAGAAGAATGATTTTTTTTTCCAAGCATCCAAGTAATGAGTGTTGACTTAAATAATGAAGGCTGTAGTGAGAGTTATAAGTGAGTTCAAAGGGGCTTTAGGTTCAGAGGATTCTGAAGTTTGGAGATGCAAAGGGAAATGGTTGGATGCTATACCATGTTAGAAGAAGGAAAACAAGCTGACGACTTATGAATCTGGAGGAGTAAGAAGTATGATATGACTATTTGTTGGTAAGGAAAAGTGATCCACATCACTTGATTGTGGGAGATTTTTTTAGTCAGAGGCATGGAGAAATGTAAGAAGTATTTACTTGTAAGTTGGATGTAATAAAGATAGTTTGGTTGAAAACAATAGAAGAAGCTGGTGGTTGGACAAAGGGATTTGGAAAACATGGAGGTGGTAGAGAGTGCAATTGAGGAAAAGATATGTGATAAAGAGGGAGAGAAGGTAACACAGCAGTTTGTAAGTAAGCAAAATAAAATGCTAGAAAAGCCACTTGCAATGTCTCAAGAAGCTAATAGATGTGAGTTTGAACTGCAGAATGACAACGGTCAGAGAAATGTGACCAGGATCATGAAGCAGATGGTAAAACAAAGACAGGATGTAGTAGATGTGAATTGCTTGAAAATGACAAAGGGAACAGTGTGATTGAAAATAATGAGATTTCGAAATAACAATGTTTGATGAACTTGTTAATCTGTGCATTTTCAAAAGAGGATGTTGTAAAACAAATGAAAAAATGAAGATAGGTAAAGCAGCAGGCCCAACTGAAGTGGTGTTGAAAATTTTGAAGGCAGTTGAGGAAAAAGACACTGTAGTATGCGTTTTAGATCTCGAGACTCTTCTGACAGGGTGTTGTATTAGGTGGTGAGGTGAGCTTTGAGAGAGCTAAGTGTGGATATATCATTAGTGGCTTTGGTGATGTCAATGTATAGGAAGCATAAATGGTGGTCAGGAGAGCAGATATTGAGAGCTTTGAGATGAAGGTGGGGCTGCACCAGAGATCCATCCTTAATCTATTGTTTTTTATGATAGTAATGAAGGTGTACTGTAAACAAATGCCATGATTGTTGTTATATGCTTGTACTGCTCTCAGACCCGGAACGATTATAATACGAGCTGCCCTATTTGAAAGGCAGCAAAAAGAAAAAGAAAACAAATAATCCGGGGCGCGAGTGACCAGCACTACTTTCCTACTTCACCACTTCAATTATAAAGACACACCAGTGAAAGCAGGGTCAAGCAAAAATGATTATTAGAAGACAATACATAGTATCACTGTAATAACAACAACAGCAAAAAACCTTATATACATAATATCGTGCTGCAGCGTTTCCCCTTTCTACACAAATCAAGACAAACACTTGAAAACATACATCACTAATAAAGACTTGTGTAAATGGAAACACAACAAAAAAAAAAAAATGGATTTATAGTCTTTTAAATCTTATCTGTACGGAGCGTTGAGCTCAGTCTGTAGTTGGGGAATGAGACACCGACCATATCTCTTGTTCCGGGAAACGTACTGATTAACTGTTTCTTGTGTTGGCCCGTCAAGTCCTCTCCCGTATTCCTTCCTCCCAATAGAAAAAATAGCTTGATTGAAAATAAACCCGGGCTCACCTGACAATATCCAAGAGGTGTTAATCCTTTCCCTCGTGCCTTCTTCTGTTATGGCCTCCTTCTCTCTCCTAGCTCTCTCCTTTTCTTTTTTTCCCGCCACCTATTTACATTCGGATAGCTCCTCACCGTACAGTCTGTTGGCTCACCAAACCAGGTGCTTCTAAAACCCCAACCCCCCGTATAAAGGGTCAGCCCTAAACATAAAGGCATACCACAAAAACAAGTATGGGAAAAGATACAAACTTACAGGTACATACACAATTTCAGTTGACCGTTACAGAGTCCCCCCCTCCAAACCCTCCATTGGGGCATAGTAGGGTTTCATGTTGGTCATATGGAATCTATCTGTTTTCATGTTACTTTCAGTTTGCCATTGGACTTGGTAATTAACGGGCCCTAACTGTTTTAATACTGTAGCTGGACCAAACCATTTTGGCGCTAGCTTGGATGTAAACCTGGATGATGCTTTTGAGATATAGTGTGTCCTCAGCCAAACCCGGTCCCCTTCAGAATATCTAACCTTCTTTCAGTGCTTATTGTAAAACCGGGCTTGTTTAGCCTTGGAACACACCAGCCTCTCCTTAACCAGATCCTTTAAATTTTCCAGCTGCAAGACTTTGCAATATTGGGATGAATCAGGAGTTTGGTGACAAGCCGCTCTAGGGGACCTAATATCTGTCTTCCGAGAGCCAAACAAGCAGGCGATTCACCAGTACTCTCATGCCACGCGGAATTGAGGGCCATTCTTAACTCTGGAAGCCTCTGATCCCAGTTCTGGTGGTGGGTACCGACATAGGAGGCTATCATAGTTTTCAGGGTTTGATTCACTCGCTCCGTGAGGTTGGATTGTGGATGGTATGCTGTGGTTTTCTTATGGGTTACCCCCCAATCCTTCATGAAACTTTCCATCTCAGAGCTGGTAAATTGTGGACCTCTATCGGAAATGATGATCTTTGAAACCCCCCAGCGGGTAAACATTTCATTCTTTAGAGTGGAGCACAGCCGTTCAGTCGTTGAGTTTGGCAAAGCAAAAAGCTCCACCCATTTGGAGAAATAAACTACCAGAACGGTCCTCTTGTTCCTACTTGGTGGCAGTGGTCCCATAATGTCAATTCCCCACATCTCTCCCGGTTCAGTAATATTTGTTGATTGCAGTTGTCCTGAAGGAAGCCCCGGTGGGTTTTTGTACTGCTGGCATATGGTACAGGTTCTCACATGTCTCCACACGTCCTTCCTCACGGTGGGCCACCAGGCTACCTCCAATACCTTTTTTAGAGTCTTCAATCTGCCAAGGTGACCGCCGAAAGGGCTGTCATAAAAATAAGCCAAGAACTCTGGAAGAAGGGCCTTCGGGGATGACTAGTTGGTATTTCTCACCCCCGAGTTTTGATGGCACACAGCGATACAATATCCCTTGGATCTCTTGGAAATGAATGTGCCCCGTTCGCGACCCAGAGTTTTCCCGTACCTCCCGACAAACCAGACTTTGATCCTGGGCTCGGGCTATATCTGATATGTCAAATGGAAGGTCCCAACACCGAGTCGAAATCAGGGCTATTGAAGATACCTCCTGAGGCTCTGGAATCCTGGACAGCGCATCCATAACCACGTTTCCACAACCCTTTCGATAAAAAACCTTAAAAGTGAACTGCTGGATATGAAGAACCCACCAGGTGAGTCGTGAGGACATCTTCGAGCAATTAAATGCCCAGGCCAGAGCATGGTGGTCTGTATACACCTCGAATAGTGACCCCTCAAGATAATGATGCCACTTTTCCACTGCCCATACGACTGCGAGACACTCCTTCTCCGACGCTGAATAGTTGAGTTCGGGGCCACGGAGAGACCTTGATGCATAGGCAATAACGTTCTTCTCCCTCTTTGATCTGAGTTAATACGGCCCCAAGCCCCACATTGCTTGCGCTGGTCTGGACTTGGAAGGTGAGCAGTGGAATAGGTTGTGCCAAAACTGGCGATTCCATCAGATGTTTCTTCAGGTGCTCAAATGCCTTTTTGCACACCGGAGTCCATTGCCATGAGGTTCCCTTCCTCAGCAGGCGATGTAATGGGTCTGCAGTGTCAGCTAATCTGGGTATGAACTTGTGGAACCAACCCACCATTCCCAAAAACCGCTGAAGGGATTTAATGTCCAAAGGAGGTGGGTAGTCCACAAGGGCCATGATTTTCTCTGGATCCACACCAATACCTTTTGCTGATACCACATGACCGAGGAAGGTAAGTTGCGGTTGTCCGAGGTGACATTTACTGATGTTTAGGGCCAGTTGAGCCTGCTGAAGCCGATGGAAAATCTCATTTAGGTCCTGGAGGTGTTGCTCTATTGATGGAGAGAAGACAATGATATAATCAATATAGACAATACAGTTCTTCCCAATCAGCCCCCTCAGCACTTGTTCCATTAGGCGTTGAAAAGATGCCCCCGTATTCTTCAAGCCGAAAGGCATTACTCGGAATTGGAATAAGCCATCAGGAGTGATCACTGCAGTCTTGGCCACACTGTCTTCTCCCATGCATACCTGCCAATATCCTGATTGTAAATCCAGAGTGCTAAAAACCACTGCGCTTTGTAAGGATTCTAAAATTTCATGCACCAGGGGCATAGGATAGGCATCGCTGGTAGTTTTGGCATTTAGACCATGGTAGTCCACACAAAAGCGAAAGGTTCCATTGGTCTTATGCACCAAAACTACTGGAGATGCCCAGGCTGAGGTAGAGGTTTCAAGAATACCTTCCAGCAGCATATGATCAACCCACTCTTTGATAACCTTTCTCTTCATAGGAGAGACCCTGTAAGCTCTCTGATGGACAGGGACTTCATCAACTGTGTATATATGATGGTGAATAACCTCCGTACACCCAAGTTTGTCTGTCCATACCATGGGCCATCTCCTCAGAAGAGGCTGCACCTCGCAGGGCTGAGAACAAATGCTGTCCTCCACAGGGCTGATATCTTTAACTGGTACTGCAAAATAGTAATTTACTTTTGGCCAGTGTAATTCATCACACCCTCTTACCTCAAAACTGACACTGCATTACATATTCATGAGTCCTTGGGTGCAAAATGATGTCGGCTGCCATGTTGAATCCAGCCCCAGGAGTAGTGGCATAGACAGGAATGCATCCTCCAAGACATTCAGCACAACTTCCCAAGATATATTTTGCAATTTAAACTGCATCAGAACCTTGCCACTATCCCCATATGCTCGCCCGTCTGCCAAGAAGAACTTTACTGTGCCACCTCCCTTAAGCAGCTCGCCGGGCAACTTTATTTTTTTCTCACAAGCTGCGATTAATTAAGGTAAAGGTGCTCCCTGGATCAATGACAGCATCCCAGATGATGTCTTGCACTCTCACCGGTACCACTAGTAAAGGCAACTGTGCGCTTAACATGGTGAGCTCAGCCCCAACTGACCGGTCCTTGTCCTTCGGATATTTGACCTTGTGTGCATCTCTGCTAGAAGTGTCTCTAGGAGGATCTTTTTTTACCCCTCATAGCAGCCCAATCCTTCTCGATCAAGGATCCGATTTTTACCATGGACTGTACTGAACTCACCGTGCCCCTAAGTGCTACAGCAAGTGCGGGTTACAAGCACCAAGAATGCGTCTAACCATGTGTTCTTCTGACATATTGGGGTTCCATTTTAGACAGAGCGCACGGTATTCGTAAACAAAGTCTCTGATGGGTTGCGATGGACCTTGCCGAGCAGCCAGGAGCTGTTCTTCGACTTCAGTTTGGTAGTCAGCCGGTAAGAAGGCTTCCAAAAAAGCGGTACGGAAAGATGCCCTGTCCTTAATATTATTCTTTTCCGCCTGCCACCAATGGCGCGCTGGTCCCTGTAGAGACGTACTCAAGAAGCCCATCAGCTACCGTTAATGGGTGAAGTTCTAAAAACGCGTCTTCTTGTTCAATGAATTGAAGCACATCTGACGATTTACAGGAAGCTTCCAGTTTTGGAAATTCCAGCCGTACAGCAGCTGCAGCAGTAGAGGAGTAGGACGGCCTCGTTTCAATCAATAGCGTCGATCGGCGCGGACTTTGAAATTACGTAGTAATACTCCTCCTGATCGCGTCCTGTATTTCTACCTCCCATTGCTGATCGCGCCGCAGTAGGCAGTCTACCAGCTTTTGTTCCAGACTTCAGTTCTTAGACGTACATGCACCCACTCCCGCAAATCGGCAACCGCCGAATCCACGTATCCATGCAGAGCTTCTTCCAGAGTTACCGCCCCTTCAGTCATTTCAGCTAGCCGGACTTGAAGCTCGTCTAGCTGCACCTGCACCTCTGCCCATGGGGGCTGCAAGTTCAGTGCGGCATGCATAGATTCCTGACCCTGGCTCTTGGGCGTCGAATTATATAAAGTATCTAGCAGAGTCGTTGCCTCCTCCACCTCTTCTTGTGCTCTGACCGTAACGTGGCGACCTAGCAATTCACCTCGCTCCGGCGTTGCACAAGAGTTAGCAAACCGCTGCTCAATGCTCTCAGTCGACATTTCTGACGGTACTTGTGAGTGGCTAAATGAAATGCAGTGGATGTAAATTAGTCAACCGGCTCCCCGTACGGGCCACCAATAATCTGTACCGCTCTCAGATCCGGCACGATTATAATACGCGCTGCCCTATTTGAGAGGCAGCAAAAAGAAAAAGAAAACAAATAATCCGGGGCGCGAGTGACCAACACTTCTTTCCTGCTTCACCACTTCAATTATAAAGACACACCAGTGAAAGCAGGGTCAAGCAAAAAGGATTATTAGAAGACAATACATAGGATCACTGTAACAACAACAGCAAAAAAAAAAAAAACCTTATATACATAATATCGCGCTGCAGCGTTTCCCCTTTCTATACAAATCAAGACACAAACACTTGAAAACATACATCACTAATAAAGACTTGAGTAAATGGAAACACAACAAAAAAAATGGATTTATAGTCTTTTAAATCTTATCTGTACGGAGCGTTGAGCTCAGTCTGTGGTGAGGAATGAGACGCCGACCATATCTCTTGTTCCGGGAAACGTACTGATTAACTGTTCCTTGTGTTGGCCCGTCAAGTCCTCTCCCGTATTCCTTCCTCCCGATAGAAAAAATAATTTGATTGGAAATGAACCCGGGTTCACCTGACGATATCCAAGAGGTGTTAATCCTTTCCCTCGTGCCTTCTTCTGTTATGGCCCCCTTCTCTCTCCTAGCTCTCTCCTTTTCCTTTTTTCCCGCCACCTATTTACATTCGGATAACTCCTCCCCGTACAGTCTGTTGGCCTTCCAAGCCTGGTGCTCCCCTCCCTCTGTATAAAGGGCCGGCCCTAAACATAAAGGTATACCACAAAAACAAGTATGGGAAAAGGTACAAACTTACAGGTACATACACAATCTCAGTTGACCATTACATGCTGATGGTCTCATTTGGATGATAAAAAAAATGAAATTTAATGAAAATATACCGAAATAGCTAGTTTGGAAGTAAAAGGTCTCAAGGTAAATGTAAAAAGACAAAGTTGATAGTTCAAGATGAAGAGGCAGGAGATGTTGATGAGGCTGATGCATGTCCATGCAGTGTGTGGTAAAGGTGTTGGGAGAAATTTAACCAAATGTATTGGTTGTTAGTGCATAAAAGATGGAGTGGTGCAAAGGATACTCTGCAGGCAACAAGTTGGACCTTTGTAGAAAGTATGTGAGAGATGTACAGAAGGCCCATGTGGTCAGTGTAAATTTAGATATCAGCAACTAAGTTTCTTTGGCAAAAGTAGGAATGTTCTATTGCTTAGGTGGCATGCTGAGTGCACAGCAGTGTTTGCCAGAGTGTGTAGGAGCTGACTTCTAAGGTAATCTCTCTGTCATTGAAGGGTAAAGCTTACAAAAGCTTTGTGAGGAGTAACATGCTCTTTGGGAGTTAGATGTGTCCAATAAAGGTGGAACATGAAGTAAGGCCTGAAAGAACAGAGATGACAATGATTAGCTGGATGAGTGGAGTGCCACAGAGTGGGAGGAAGATGAATGCTGAGTAAAAAGAAAAAGTTGGTTTGGAGGCGATAGGTGTTGTGCGGAGGAGAAATAAACTAGGGTGGTTTGAGCAATTGGCAAAGAATGGGTGAAATGGAACACCAAGATGGAGATGTAGGGGAATTGGCCAAGAGGGAGTCCAAAGATGTTGTGGCTGAGGGTGGTATACATCAACATAGTCAAAATAAAATATAAAACTTTATGGCTTTAAAGTAGAAAGATGTTTAAAAAAACTAAAGTAACAGGTCTACTTATTTTAAGGTTTAGAGTTTGTATATTTTAATCATACATATTAACAACCATGCATATTATGTTTCAAGTGGATTGTGAATGAATGTTCAGCATACATCACTTTGAAAAACAGAAAAGTGTCACAATCATGATACCTTTGTTTTTAAAGTACTCTCATATGTGTAAATAGCTTTGCATATATATTATTTTGTTAATGTTTGCAATCTCAGGTTGAGACTGCTGAGATTCTGATGCCCAGGTTGCCTGCAGCTGGCATGCTCTTTAAAACAAGGATAAAAGAGCATACAAGCAATAAAGATTCTATTTTCCAACACTAGTATCCAAACAATAAATAAAGTGCAGTGCAGTCTTCTTTAGATCATTAAATAAGTCATCCATGATAAAATGGCTCTGTGAAGAAGTTAAAATCAAAATATATACGTTAAAATACTGGGTAAAGCCAATGTCAGAATCACCACTATAGTGTTTTCTCTCTCACTCACTCATCTCACCTCAAATCACCCAATTTGCAGTTATGTTCAACAGGGCCAAAACCATGGCTAAAGTGGTCCACCTAGACTCCTATCCTGGTTACTGTCCCTCAGCATCCACCAAAGCATGCTGAGCCTGACACCATGTTCCCTCTGTCTTGCTATCTGCTAAGTTGGGTGATGGCTCTCTATTATGTAGAGATGCTTTCTACTTAAATGTCCATCAGATATAATAACACCTGGATTCTGCCTTGTGTGCAAGGGTTTACAGTATGTCTGAATTCAGATGATTAGTTTGTATGAATATTGTTACAAAGGCATTGGCGGGTAAGGTAGGAATTAAAAAAAACAGTGTAGCCTGGCAACACCCCATGTACGAAAATTGATGCAGGAGCTGAAAAATACTCGGGTCAGGTAGAGACACTACATTAAGGGAGATGAGGGAACTCTTCACATAAAAAAAAGAATAAGTACGAGGTTATTAGAATGAAGTGTATTGTGTAAATGTGTTCATTTGCAGTTCATCTGGCATATCAAGGACTGCTAACATTTGTTGCAAAGCCCTTTCACACCATTCTCACATTTCAAAGAACTGCTTTGATGTATTACATTTTCCTGCAAGTGCTGCAAACCCAACACATCTGTTTTCTTTCACTTTGGTGCTCCTCGTACAGACAATAGAGTATGTGCATAAAATTATAATTTAATTTATTTAGAAATATTTTAACATCTAATGTAGATCAACAATCTGGCATAGCTTCTGAGCTTGTTCTGGTCTGTATTGCACTTTGTGTAATTTTTCTCTGTGTTTATTTGTGCTACCTGAACATGTCAGCTTTCCTTCTTCCCCTGCTATACTGTAAATTGGTTGTGTGACAAAACCTATACAGGAATCTTCAGACCTGGGATGCACGTCAGCATAGTCAGCAATCAACATAAGCTTTGTAAAGTGAAGAGAAACTCAGGTGATTATGAGAGGGCAAGTAATCTTCACAAAAAATACACCCCAACTAAGAATCAAACTGTAGTTAACTGTAGTTAACAAAGAACACTGTAATATAAATAAGTATTTGAATACAGAAAACACTATTTTTGTTTGCAGTGGTAAGCATCCTATAACTGAATGAAGACCTGCAATCTCTTCCAATCCAGTTAGCCAAGTGAAATAAGCAACAGCCAGTTGTTAAAAGTGTGGAGTTTACAAAATCTGTTGACTTCAAAATGTTCTAACATGTGTTACTTAAATATCTAAAGCAAACAAGAATGGCTCTTGTATACAGACTATTTAGGTGAAGAATTATAGATTTCTTGCACACAATCAAGTCATTTATTCTATTATGTGAATAGCTCACTGCTACCTGATCCTGCCACTTAATATCTTACTCCATCTTGTAACTTGCTACAGCATATTGTTCTTTAGAATATTGTTCTTCATTATGCTACATCATTTACTGCTTAATGTAGTTAACTTTCATATCTTATTCACTTCTTATTATCTCACGCTTAAGACAAAAAACTTTGAACTACACATGACACCATGTAAGTGAAGAATAATTATAGAGTCTTAGAATAGGTATGGTGGCACAGTGGTAGGGCTGCTGCCTCGCAGTGAGGAGACCCGGGTTCGCATCCCAAGTCCTCCCTGTGTGGAGTTTGCATGTTCTCCACATGTCTGTGTGGGGTTTCCTCCCAAAGACATGCAGGTTGTGTGCACTGGTAATTCTAAATCACCCCTAGCGTGTGTGTGTGGCCTGGGGTTTGTTTCCTGGGATTGGCTCCAGTGACCCTGTAGTTAGGATATAGCGGGTTGGATAATGGATGGATAGAATAGGTATGGAAGGAAAAAAAATATACATATAAAATATCCCTACAACCTTCATCATAACATTTTTCATCTACTGATCCAGTCCTGAGATCTGTTACCTGAGCCAAATATGTTATAATATATTATTTAATTTCTGTCCAAGGTGCTTACAGTAAAATTAAACAATGTACCTGAACAAATGGAGCTGAGAGAAATGGCTGTTGAGAAAGATAAGATAGGCAGGACATGTATAGCGCATGAACAATTCAAGGACAGCAACAAGAGTGGAAAGATGGTTTTCAGTAGTGGAAAGATATGGTTATAGAGGAAGCAAGAGACAGAGAAGCAAGGGAAGAATCCTAGAGGAAGTGGCACAGGGTAGAGAGAAATGGAGAAAGTTTTGTTACCGGCAGGGAACCAGAGTCAAAGACAACAGAAATATAGATAACTAACTAACATTAATAATTATGCTAAGTTATTAGGTCTAGACACAAGATGGCACAGTGGTTGGTATCCTTGGTTCAGGCCATTCACCTGGTCATCATCCATGCGGATTATGAGTGTTTTTGCTATTTCTGCCTCAGTTTCCACCCCACATCACCAAATATATTGAGGTTAGGATAACTGCTGTATCCAAATTGGCTCAGAGTAGGCGTGTGTGTGAGCAGACATGGCGATATACAAGTATTCCAGCTCTGTCCAGGGCTCATTCCTGCTCTCTGCTCCACCATAACTATGAATTAGATCTGTCAAGTTTGATATGTTAGTAGTCCTAAGAAAAAAAAATAGTACCAATTATTGTTTTATTCCTAAAATATTTATAGGTTTTTACATCTTACAGTTTTGTTTTGTGATTTATAGTGTAGTTCTACCTTCCACCTCCCAAAAACATGCATGCATTTTAGGTTAATTGGATATTCTAATCTGACTAGTTGTGGGTGTGTGTATGCCGTTAAATGCACTAACAAATGCCCTGTCCAGGCTTATTCCCTGCCTTGAATCTAGTGCTGCTAGGATAGGCTCTGGCCACCATAACCTATTTTATATTACGTTTAACTTATTATGTAGCTCTAGTGATTATAATAATCTCCATTATCATATGCATCTATGTAACATAGCATGTTTTGGCATGGGATAGTAAATCACAATTATGCATTTATTTCTCCATGATCCCTTTGAAAGAGGTGTACGTTTTGTCATTTAGGAAAATCATTTAAGTGTATTAGCAGCCAGTCATGTACAGCACATGCCATAAACAGTGCCTACTGTTTATTAGTTGCAAAGTGGGCATTGTCCATTCTGCTTGGCTTTTAGTGGCATATAAGTCCTGTTTGTTATATTTCAGCCAGTGCTCCTCCCCTGGCTGGGGTTTGAACCCTTGTTTCAAGTCTTTTTTTGTTCATAATGCCTTTGTTATTTTCCATATGTTTTGTGGGCTTTCCCTCAGGAGGAAGGGCCACCTGCCTATCACTGCAAGGGAATGGCCACACCTCTATAAAGACAGGGGCAACCCACAGTTTCTTGAGGTTCTTTCAAATGTGCTTGGGGATAATGAGTTTCTTGTACTTTGTGATTTACTTGTGCTTTGTGATATTCTGAATTGTTTTAATTCTGTACTCTCTTATTTTTGATTTTGCCTTGGACTTGTGATTTGGGCTTGTTCACCTTGAATTGCCTTTTCCTTTGTCTTTTAAGGCAACTCCTTTTTCTCTTCAGTGCTCCGCAGAGCTTCTTGTTGTTACAGAGCATTTTTCTGAAAAAAATAACTCAGTTTCTTTATAAAGATTCTACATGCCGCACTGGGTTACTGGCCAGGGTAATTTGACAGTGCATCTCCCTGTAGTGGCCAGTTTTGAAACTGTTCGAGAATTTGGGACTCTTGAGATCTTAGATCTTACACAGCATATTCAACAGGATGTTGCACTTCCCCACATTGCAGAGTGAATAGCTAAACTAAAGGTCATACCTAACTTTGGTCAGCACTGAACTTCATCAAATAACAATGGTGCAAATCAGAGTTCAGCTCACACCTCGGCAGAGGCTCCTTCAGACAAAAAGGCATCCAGTTGGACATTCATCTTAGTCTTGTGACTGCAAACTGAATTTGCCTGTATGTAATAACATGTATATAAGCAGGCGCTAGATCTATAACTTGAAGTGACCTTGATCCAGTCACCAGAGGTTATACCTTTCTTCAAATCAAGCTCTGTACATCTTATCTTTCCCTTTCGAGAGCTAAAAGCTGATGAGCTACTCTGTTTGGGGTGAGAAACCACCGACTCTAAGGAGCAAAGTGCTCACAAATTTTCTTTGACTAGAAGCTATTCTGCATTGAGCCTTGGAGCTTAACACCCTGAACTAGCTTTAAGATCCATTCTGCCAACCCAAGCTCTGTTCCAGTGACTGAGCCCTGTCTGTGAAGACTGAAAATCAGCCATTACTTCAAGAAGGGAAATTCAGCATCTACATCCCTGTGAAGTTTCAGAGGGCACAGCAAAGATCCTAAAAGTGAGCCGAGGAAGGCAATGTTACACCACACCAAGGACAAAGGACCATGTAGCAAACAGCAAGAGTGCACTCTAACGCAAGAGGGTGTCTCCACTTGAACTCAGAACAATATCACATGACTGTGTGTTACATTGGATATCATCCTTAAAGGCCTGATAACATAAACTGTATGTGTTCCAAAATGAATTAGAACTCTAAATAGCCAGCAAACAGGCAGTCTATTCTGTGTTATATGTTTGTCTGTTTCATCTGTCTTGCATACTGTCTTCTATGTCGATACATATTCTGTTATCATAATTCTATAATCCTTTATCACACACATGTGATTAGGAGGCAGCTAAAGGGCTTAAGTAATACTACATCAGACCAGGGGGTGGCAGATTGTGGTAACTATCTCTCTTAGTCTCTTGCAAACCATACCTGGGAAATCCCATCAGGTTCCGGTGTCACTGATGATGTCAATGCCAGTTCTGGTGTCACTTGATGAAGTCATTTCTGGTTCCCGCAGACGTCATGTCCGGCTGCGGTGCCACTTGTTGCGCCACTTCCGGTCCCGAAGACGTCACTTCCGATTATGACATGGATGACATCATTTCCTCTTCTAGCCTTTAAAACCACCATCTTACCTCCACTTAAACAGTTCTGTTTTGGACTCTGTCTTGTAAACAACTCACTTTTTCAAACCTTTTGCAGCCAGGATCATATTATACGGGTGGCTGCCCCAAACCTTTGTGACTGTCTGGAGTCAATTTGTTACACTTTATGTTTATTAATAAATCATATTATACTGTTTCTTAAAACATTTGCTTTGATATAAATCGAACGACTGGAGACCCCCTTCTACAGAAAAAGGTAAGACATTTAAAGTGGGTGCCTTACAAAATTATTTAATTAATTACATGCATTGTAGAATTCAAACCTGATAATTAATTAACTGAATAATCAATTTATCTTTTTCTATATTGCATATCATAATTTGTAACCACTCATTTTTTTCAGTCAAACTCAAACCTTATTATTTGATTATAAAGTATATCAAATCAAAAATCAAATCTAAATATTTTAAAATACCATAGTTTTATTTACAATAATGATCCGATTTTCTTTTTCACATTAGGAGACACTTTCAGAAACACATTCAAAAGTGCCTTAAGTGCTTCATTCTATGTTATTGCTGGCAAGGTGGCACTATGGTAAGGCATCCAGCTATTGATGTGAAAACAGAGGTTTCTCAGCCTTTTTCTCCATCAAACATAACAGGAGGTAGGTGGATTTCTACATTTAAAAAATGAAGTTGGAGGAGAGTTTTTTTTTTTGCAGAAGAGTGGGCCGAAAGGATACATGACTTAGACACAAAAGAGAAACCTCCTCAGTCATCTTTGAAAAATGATGCGTACTCTGAAATGAAGAAGACAAACAAAGTCAAATAAAGAAGGGGTAGTAGGAGTGCAAGTGGGCTTTAAGTGTATGGGTGTAGGAGACTGAGCAGGCAGAGCATCTCCCCAGGAAGTTTCTTATGAGGATGCACAAAATAAATTGCAACCTAGGCATCATAAACTATTTTTATGTAAACAAAAATGTAATATCAGAATCCCCTAAACTACTGTATTTACGTGCATGCATCTTTATAAGTATTTGGAAGAATTCAGAAAGATTTTTTACATTACGGGTTCAACTGAAAACAGCTCTTATGCTTGATCAGTCAATCGAGGGTATCTGAAGTTCTTGTCAGTCAATCTATTCTTCTTTCCAAACTAGCTTTGGGATTGTTTGCAATCAAGGTGATGTGGCAGTGATGAGGATCAGCACCTTCAATTGTTCACAATTGAGGGCAAAAGGGATGATGAGATCGACAGATGGATATGGGCAGTGCCTGAGGAAAGGGACATTTGGGCCTCACTGCTAAGATGGTTGTCACAATGTACTGGTTTTGGATAAGTAATGGAAATGAATGATTGAATGAATGAACATTCATATTTTTACATATTGACCGTAAGATGATCAGATGCAAAAAGTGTGGGTGTGGCCATAAATGTGTCCTTCAATGGATTAATGATTAAAATATTTCAGTCAGAGCTCAATGTTTAACCAACAAACATGTCCATAAAAAGAGTAGCACTTACAGGTACAAGTGGCTGAGGTATCAGAGACAATGTACCAAAAACAGTGTTTCAAGTAGGTGAGATTAGGATTTAATTCAAGCATTCCCTTACTTCACATCCCATCATTTTACTTTCTAACCCCCAATGGTACACCATGTGCTGGTCATACACCTTGCAGTTTTAAGATTAGCAACTCATTTGACTGTGGAGGATTTGTAAGAATAATGTATGTAGCAATGTACTATGATTCTTCTGCAAGCTTTAATGGTTGAAAAAATTAAAGCGGATGGAATAACCAGATGCAAGCTGCAATATTTCCACAAACCCCATGCATCCCACGTACTTGCAAAATGTGTAAAGTTTCTATACTGAATTTTGGCAGAAGTCTAACTTATCACACCGTGTCGGTTCATTATGGTATTGATGCTAAAAATTCTAAGAGCTGCTACCAAGATGGCACTGCATCTGAGCAAGTTGATTGACAGGAATGCTAGATAACAGAGAAATTTGATTATTAAAAAAAAATGATTGGCTACAAGTTTACATCAGCAACATGGGATGCAGCACATGTAAGTCAATTAATTCAATATGCCCGTGTACATTTTGAGCCCAGGACATGAGCCATCAGATGAAGTGAAGTGAAGGTACTGCCTCCTGTGGTGAAAAAGACAGAGCTAGTAAGCAAACTTCACTAAGGGAGAAGATAAACATTTACAAACAATAATAACCTTAGGTAAGGATTTGTGCACATAAATTGCAGCATCTTATAGCTTCTTTGACCAAAGCTACAAGTCTAGCAAATGTAACACATAAGTTGACATAGTTAACAAGTTCTAAATTGCACATTTGTTTTACTTTACAAGCCATTTACAATGTGAGCCATTGTCTTTAAAGATATAAATAGTTTTATTTTTCAGTTAGGTATGCAATATAATATATAAATTAAAAATTAAATATGATTGTGACAGTAGACTTATGGGAGGAAGAGAATAATTTGCATAAACTATTTTTATTGTATTCAATTTACCTATATTTTCTATTAAGCTTTAAAATCTTACACTTATTTTGAATGCCCTGGTATTTCCAGGACACAAATTTGTGTGGATACATTTTTGTCAGCAATTACAGAAAAAGATTTCTATGTATGCATCTACACAGTAGTAGTATTATTAAGTTTACAGAGCATGATGAAATTCATTAACCACTTTCTGGCACAATGATATACTTCATTTTATTAAACTGAAAACCCAGATGAAGCAATAAAATGACTGGAATGCATTATATAGCACCTTCCACAACAAGTATTACTTTAAACTTCTTTAGAAAAAATATACATCCTAAAGCAATACATGAATAACAGGTTATTTAAAAATCATATAAATTATAAGGAGTTAAGTATATTCGATTGATCCTGCAAATGCCCCGGCATCAAAAACTTAAATGTACATATTACATAATTAATGGTAAAAAATGTATCTAATCTAATCTAATCTAGAACCTGAGAAAAAGAAGAACAAACATTACATGAAAGAATACTAACCCAAAAATGTACTGTTCATTCAGGCACAATTCACATTCACATGATCTGTTATTAAAATTGAAAGTGTTCCACTAAGATTTAAAATATAAAGGAATAATGTGTTTTGCTGTGTTAGGAACAGTCATCACTGCTGTTCTGTCTAGGTGTTATCCCTGCTTCTGTGCGCAATGATTGCTGGAATAGCCACAAGCTGCCCCTGTCATTCTACAGATGAAATGCAACAAAATCTATAACTGACATATAGTGTAATGCTGACACATACTGCCATTGAAATGTCCCTGGTTGTGTGACATGAATATAAAAGCACTGGACCAGACCCTGACCTAAATCTCATTGTCTGCATGTTCTTACTGACCTAATTCACTAATTTAGACAAAAAAGGGCAATGCCTGCATGTGGACCTCCAGTAGATTACTGACGGCACTGGCCTCATTAGAAAGAGTGCTGCATGGCTTACTGTCTGCTGTGAAAGCACAAATCTGCCCCTCGAGGAATTCCTTTCAATTAATGTTACTTTACAAATAAAAGTAGTAGTGATACCAAATGCGAGAGATCAGCTGCTACAGGATTAAATAAAATTAACATTGTTGGAGCATTTTTTTATAATTAAAATATCAGTTCTCGTGAAATAATCTATGAGATATCAATATTTTACAGTCACGAAATCTATAAATGTTTTTTTTCAAATGCAAATTCCAAGCCCTAGATTAGTTGTAACACCAACACCAATCCATCCTCCAAACACTTTAAATTTTGATCAATTTCGTATATAGTGAGAGTCAAATCCATTTTAATCTAATAACGGGATAATTAGTAGAATGATGCAAAGCAATTAAAAAGTTGGCCAGAACTCTACTTGGAAGTTTGGCAAACCATTTTTAGGGTCAAATAACACTGAAGGCTACCAGATTTACACTGGAGGAACCCTAAATTTTTTTTCTTTTGTTTCTTTTTCCTTTTAGATTGCCCAAGTATATAATTATTTGATAAGGTTGCTATCTTATTTATATAAAAACCTCTATCAACCAATGATGTCACGCTTATCTCCGCACACGACTTATGTGCCTATGAACACACAGAGTTTTACTAAAAAAATTGTTGGTGCCCATGAGAAAGGGAATCTGAAAGAGAGGGCAAATTCCTAAAACAATGTGATTATTCTTATGTACACCTCTCATTGCTCCTTTCTGATTTCTGATTATTACGCCATCTACGTGTTATTGATATTGAACATCAAGGTCTACAGTGTAAAACAATAAATCAAACAAACACAACTTAAATATCATGGTCATGCCGACATCACATGCTAGCGATATGGCACAGTAACTATCAAGGCCCAAAGAATCAAAATGGTGTGAGCTATGCCATACATGCCCAGCCCATCCATCAACCACTACATTCATTCTTGGGATTTGAGCTCTTCCCTCTGCTTAATATTAAAACAGTGGCATCACGTGTCTACTCTTTTCTGGTAATTTATATAAAAACAGCTATATTGTTCCACACCATGATTTTTTTCAAACCTTCCACATGAAAGAGTAATTTTTCTACTAAAAGACAGAAAGATGTGTCTGTTTACCTTTAATATAACTTTACTGTTTATGATAAATAACACTTTTGTGCTATAGTCTTTCTTTTCAGTTGATTATAATTAGTGGTAGTGAGAATTTCTTCTGTTATGATAGTTCCATAGAAAATCACAGTGAGATAAAGTTTTATTGTAGTGATGGAGAGAGAAGGGGACGAGAATAAGTAAGGTATTTGATTTTGGGGAAAATTCAAAAATCACAAGGGGCTAGATCCGGGAAATAAGATGGGGCTTCAACAAAATTGATTCCAGAGATACGGATGGAGACCAAGCTTCATTACTAGTGATGAATGACTTGAACATCATCGAATGTTCCTTCTCGGAATCCACATAGAATTGTTTGGCAAACTCCACATGGGCCCATTTCTCATTAGTCAACAGCAAGCGTGGGAATTAGTGAGCAGATTTTTTCATGTAGTCAAGTTTGTTCCGGAGAATCCAAAGCATGCTTATGTTTGTTATGTTCAACATTTTTACAATTATCTGTTGCAGTATTACCTCTGTGCATGTACAGTACACACGAAAAAAAACTGGCCTCCACCTAAAGCACCCATTTCAGCAACCATTTCTAAGCTCTCGACTCTGTGTCAGCTGCCTGATAAAGTGCTGTTGTCATTTTGGGAAGCTGTATTGTATGAAAACTGGACTGTGCACCTTCTGACTATAAGACTTTTGTGTCTTGCTTTACTGTACTTTACATTGTAAAAAAATCTGTTTGTCCTTAAAAAGCTTGATGATGTTGGAGCTGTGGTTTTCCACATGGAAACAAACAACATTTGCAGTCTCTGGTTAGAGGTATTAAAAGAGGACTTTGGATCACTGTTGTATATTGCTTGAGAAGGGATCCAGGTGTCAGCAGTGAGGATCTTTATCTCTGGACCACTTCTGATGTTCCAGTGCTCAGATAAAGCCTTTAGTCATTTGTTTTCCCAAGATGCCAGGTTGAAGACTTTCTGCACTGAGCACAGCCTTGCCATCACCAAGAATTTTAATTTGTTCTGGGAGTGACAGCAGTTTTTCAGAACAGATTGGCTACATTCTAAGGCACCCAGGTCCTCTCAGACAATATAGCTAAAATAATTTGTCTGCTTTAACTAATTCAAATCAGTCTTAATACTAATGTACATTATATACTGTACATTTGCATTTATTTGATTGGCAGATGCTTTTATTCAAAGAGACTTACAAAAGAGGTAAACATAATTGAGAAACATTAGGCTAGGGTCTACTAATATTATATTATATTATATTATATTATATTATATTATATTATATTATATTATATTATATTATATTATATTATATTATATTATATTATGAGCTGTGTTTGGGGTTCTTCCAGAGGGGCTTAAAGTGGAGAAAGAAAAACAAATTGTGATTGCATTCACTACACTGTTGGCACGCAGACTTATTCTGATAAACTGGAAGAACCCAAGCTCTCCTCTTTTAAGTCAGTGGGAAACTGATGTGTTATACTATTTGAAATTGGAAAAAATCAAATACTCAGTTAGAGGATCCGTACAGACTTTTTTCAAAACATGGCAGGCTCTAATCAGTAATATTTTAAAATAAGTTCATGAAGCACAGAGAATTTATTAATTTAGGTATGTTTACAAGCCTTAAATTTTACGTCGTTTAGCTTGCTCTCTCTCACAGGGGTGGGGATAGATCTGTTCTTAACTTAATTTTTCTTTTTGTAAAAACTTGATTGCTTTGTATGGATTACAATAAAATTAATATTTAAATTAAAAAAAAAATAAAAAAAAGAATGATTAGTGGAAGCTGGGCAGTCTTTTGGGCTGGAACCACTGCAGATTTTGTTTTCTTCTCCAGCTTAACTGAAGTTTTTTTTTTTTTTATATGGAGTATACACATTTTCCATATGTCTGCCTGGGTCTCTCTAGATTCCCATTTTTCCTGTCCCATCCCTTTAAGTTGCTGAGATTTTCTAAACTGTCTCTTTGTAAGTGTGGTGGATTGGTGCCCTGTCCAGGGTAAGTTTATGAAAAGATTTTGTCCCTGTGGCCATGAATTGAATTATGCAGGTTTGACAATGTATTGCTATACTAATAAAGTAGTTCAGAAATTATGTAAGCAAGAGTGAAAAATTAAAACTGGAAAAAAAATCACAATTATGAATACACATTTAAAGTACCAGAACATGCAATGAATGCCAGAGGAAAGAGTTCAAAGAACATTCATATAAGTAAATCCCTAAAATAAAAAAATGGTTAATGTGACAGATGGGGAAATACATAAAAAACTATGAAGAATAAGAAAAAAATAATAGCAGCCCTGAGTCACACAATTCATGCAATTTCAAAATCTGGGAGCATCAGCCTTTAGAGCACCTAAGCAACATTCATTCTTCTGCTAGGATTAAGTGGTTGTCATTGCTCTCTGAGCGCCTGTTCAAACTTTGTTTAATGCTAATTCAAGCTAATTACCATGCAATAGAAACAAAAGTTCAAACAACATTTCTGTCCCTATCATTTTTCATAGTGCCCTTGGAATTCATTTTTAACATGACAGACTCTGTAATTATGCTCTTACTGCTCACCGCGATGCAAAACTGATCAAAAAAAGAAGCTAGTAAAAATAAAAACTGTAACTGCTTTAATGTGTATATTTAAAAAGTGAAGTTCTAAACACCAAAGAAAGGTTGCAATGCTAAATACAGCTCTTACATTTACTGTCTTCTTAATTCAATACTCACTTCATACTGTTAGAACCCACACTGTGGATTATAGGGGGTGCTCATGTTTCATCCCTGAGTCCAAATGAAGTGACAAAAGAAAAGGGTTTTTTTGGCCCAAAGCAGGAAAACATTCAAAACAGTTTCCCATAAACGCATAGGGGTTTAAAAATAACAAAAACCTAAACCTTCTGGCTGTTCTATTTATCCTCCAGCCTTTTTTTCTTGTCTGGCCACTTAGCAATGACTTCCTTCCAGCACTAAGACCCCCTGTTTACTGACTGCAGGGCCTGTTTTTTCGCTGGGTCAGGAAACCCACCCGGTTAAGCTCTCACTACTGTTTCCGGGTTATCCGGCCAGTGCTCAAAGGTCTTCAGGTATCTCTGAGTAGCTCCCCCTAGCAATACTAGGTTTCCCGGCCGACTTCTCCCACCACAGAGTGTAATTGGGAAAGGCCAGTCTGTCTGTTCTTCCCAGTACTCTTGTCGTTTTAGCCCCCAGTGTACTCTAGTGGCCTGGAAGACATTTACAAGGGCAACAAATTGACTGTTCCCTGTCCCACTTTCACATTACCAAAAAATTGCATTCATTTTATATAGTGTACTTCACAAAGTAGTTCATAGCAAGATTATTCAAACAATGTATCATCATAAACAGATGACTGCAAGCAAAATGTGTCTTTCACACCTTTGAGTTCAATGTGTAAAATATGATCAACTCATTTGGCGGTTTTACAACAAATGCTCCAGACAGAACAGAGGATTTTTATCATTCTGTCTGTATTAGATAATAAGTGAAAAAGATTCAGTTAAGGCTAATTAAGATACAGCTTTCTGAATCTAATCACTTGCTAATAATGAATAATGTAAGCATTCCATCAAATTCATTTTAATTAGAGCGCACGTGATGAATTATATGTGGAAGGCATCTGTTCAGAAATAAATCAGTGTGGTTCATCTAAAATATAAAATCTTCATGTCTAACTTCAAGGATTCTTCAAAAAGTTTGCACTTTTTTGTTTCTGGTCTATATTTCTGAGTTAATTCACTGGGACTTTTTAATTTGGTTTGTAACCTTTTATCTGTTGGTTTGGCACCTGGCTGCTGCTGAGCTTGCTGTCAGTCAGTTTGGAAGTCACTAGCATATGGCGAGCTAGATTAACTGTTAAAGATGCCTGAAAATTAATTTTCAGATATCTCATAATCCTTTAATATATAGATATTTGCAATGGAGTTTAAGATATTTCAACTTGAAGAGGAACCCATTTTAAGATATTAGGAAATTGATACAAAATATCTCAAAGTGTATTATAGAGTGGCATGGTAGCACCATGGTTAGCGCTGTAGCAAATTGAAAATGTTATGTGTTTGCCACTTGTCTGTCTGGTCGTGCTTGTGTGGACAAAGAAGCTAACTCACATATGCCGTTTGGGGAATATACAAGTGATTGACAGTGGCACCCCTGAAAGCTGGGCGTCCGGTTTCAGAAGTACTTTGCATTTTGAAAGGAGAGAAGAGGACAGCAATCTGAGGAAAAAGATGGAAAAACCAGCAAAACGGATTAGCTGCTTCATGGGCCATGTAAAAGGAACCAATGCTATGAAGACCTATCTAGATAGGTGAAGGTTAGCATTTATCTCCAGCGATGTGAATCCTGTATTTAGTTACGACTAGCAGAATTGGGTGAGCTTGTTGAAGTCCTTTTTTTTAAAAAAATGGCTCATTACTGACTGTGGAAGCATTTTACATTTAAATATTCACATTCTTTCAATGGATAGCTTCTACAATTCTTTTACTTATTACAATCAGACAACTCGATCTCTAGACTATTGTGTGAACTTCAGGAGAGGCTGTGGGGTATTCAGGGCTGGATTAAGACCTTTAGATACCCTAAAGCACTTAAAAGATTTTAGTGCCCCCCTATATATGAGCTGTACTCACTCTCAGTGGAGGACTGAACTGGTCAGCCGACATGACTAAGACAAGAATGATCATGCGAGCCTAGGAGGACTGTGTGGCAGTTACCAGATTATAATTTTGCAGTATTCCCAAGATTAATATATATCATTAGACTATATTATTATTATTTTATTATTATTGTTATTTTACATATATATATATATATATATATATATATATATATATATATATATATATATATATATATATATATATATATATATATATGTATTTCTTTCACTTATTATGGGATTCCCTTTCTGTGGAACCTGGCTCATTTGCAGTTTTGCTCCATATGGTCCATGGTAAACCTGGCAATGGAAAATTTCTATGGTGCTCCGCATCGCTGATGCCCTAAGCACGTGCTTATTTTACTTAATTCTTAATACAGTCCTATATATATTACATATATTATTATTCACACTTATAAGGGATATTGTGTTTTCAGAGGAAAAAGGTCATTGCTGTTTTCATCTTTGTGTCTTTTTTTAATGTATATTTTTACTGTTTTTTCTGAACTTGCCTTTTAACTTTTTTTTTACATATACTGTATATGTTCATTTGACTGTTTAAAGTTGATTATATCAAAAAGGGAGGTACTGCAGGGTGATTTAGGGGATGATATTCGCCTGTCTTTTTATTAGCCTCCTACAGTTTAGTAGGGTAAATGGTAGAAATCAGTCCATTTCAGCATTTTGGGTCTGATTCATTAGACCACTACTGTTTCAAATATTCATCATCCTAGGCTTAAATCCTGCATCAAGCCATTTACTATGAAGTCTTTTCTCCTATGTCCAAAAGGTGAATCCAAACTGGTGCCAAGTAAGTATCATTGTGTATGTGTGAATGGCCTCTGCGATGAACTGGTACCCTGTCCTTTGCTCTTTACCATTAAGTGCAAACTAAAAGCCTGCACTTGATTTGTTGTGAAAAGAAAAAGGAGCAGGGGAAGAAAAGATGTTTAAAAGGGCTAAGAAGTTCCTTTTGGTTTTGAGTCGGTTAATGTTTAGGCTTTGGCAAAAGATATTTTGTCCTTCTTCGACTTATTTCTGAGTTTTCTTGCTTCATCTCATGGTTCATTTCTCAGAATTCCTCTGCTCATTTTGAACTGGCAGAAAACCTAGCATTTAGTTTAAATAATAATGTAAATGCTGTAAATCATTATTATTTACCTTTAAAGTAATGTCCCACAGATGATTTGTTTCAATATTCATATTGTCAATAATGCCAAGGAAGGTAATGAGAGTTGGGGCACCATAGTGATCTTGATATTAATTGTAGTACTAGGGTGTTGTACCATGTTAGCCAGTATGAATGTAGTGAAAAGTCAAACAAAATGACAGCTTTTATTGGCTAACTAAAAAGATTACAATATGCAAGCTTTCGAGGCCACTTCTTCAGGCAAGATATAATCGATATAATTGGAAATACAGTAAGACACTAAAGAAAGACTGTATCAAAATGAAGTTGTTTCATCTTTTCAGATGAGAATTAGAAGTGGACTGCCTGAAGATGGCAGTGGAGCCAGTTTTCAGGTTGGAAAACAGGAAGAGGTGAGTTCAAGAGGTCAGGAAATGGAAGTGACGTTATTGGTGGCTTGATTGTCAATCACTGCTAATGCAGAGGGAGGAAGAGAAAAGGCATTAGGCGACAGTGCCAACCCCTGGTTGAGAGTGCAATAACTTTCAGAAGTTGTCTCCCATGCGCATGTGTGTGACACACTTCAGAAAGCAATCCTGGACGTCTATTGCACTAGGAAGTTCTCTATTCTCTGTTACTTGAAACTCATCAAATTGTCTTCCGTAGAGCTTAATTTTAATTACCGTATATACTCACGTATAAGTCGGCTCTTGAAACCCGAAAAATCGATCATAAAATCAGACCCTGACTTATACACCCGTTTAAAAATGTGACACTTCATTTTTTTGTTTTTTTACATCTTCTTGCTTCCTCCAATCTCGTGTCAGTTTTTCAGACGCATCGAATTTTGTTGCAGCAGTGAAATTACAAATTTCTTTGGCTACTTCAACAACATTTAATTTAAAACCAGCTACATATTTTCTTCTGATAAAAAGCCCCATCATAGGTAAGGGATGCTCTTACAATAAAGGTGTATGAGGGTGTGAGATACCAAAAACACAAATCAGTGCAAACAGTGCTTCGGAATACTGTGGGTATTACCATGTGGTCACATAGACACAATACAGTAATCCCTCCTCGATCGCGGGGGTTGCGTTCCAGACCCCCCCCGCGATAGGTGAAAATCCGCGAAGTAGAAACCATATGTTTGTATGGTTATTTTTATATATTTTAAGCCCTTATAAACTCTCCCACCCTGTTAACATTATTAGAGCCCTCTAGACATGAAATAACACCCTTTAGTCAAACGTTTAAACTGTGCTCCATGACAAGACAGAGATGACAGTTCTTTCTCACAATTAAAAGAAAGCAAACATATCTTATCTTCAAAGGAGCGCCATCATAAAGGAGCGGTCAGGAGCAGAGAATGTCCGAGAGAGCGCTCGCAAAGAAAAGCAAACAATCAAAAAATCAATACATGCTTTTAAGTATACAGAAGCACCGCGATAAAGCGGCATTTTGTAGAGGAGCATCCGTGTCCTCTGTGCAAACAGCCCCTCTGCTCACACCCCCTCCGTCAGGCAGAGAGAGAGAGAAAGATAGAGAGAAGCAAACAAGCACAGCGCGGGAAGCATATCTTATAGCATTGAGGAGTTTTAGTTAATATGCAATACATGCTCTGATTGGGTAGCTTCTAAGCCATCCGCCAATAGCGTCCCTTGTATGAAATCAACTGGGCAATCAAACTGAGGAAGCATGTAACCTAAATTAAAAGACCCATTGTCCGCAGAAAGTGGCGAACCAGTGAAAAATCTGCGATATATGTTTAGATGTGCTTACATTTAAAATCCGCGATAGAGTGAAACCGCGAAAGTCAAAGCGCGATATAGCGAGGGATTACTGTACATAGAAAAAAAGGCAGTACGCTCCATGGTTACTCTCTCAGGTGGGCATTAAAATAGCATAATCTCTTAGACCAATAGCGTGAGTTTTCCACATTCAATTTATATGGCCAACATTATAAAATACAAGAAATTACACAGTAAAATCAAGTCCCGACTTATCCATGGGAGAACTTATCTGTGAGTATATACGGTTGGGAAAAGGTGAAGAAAGTTGGTTTGATTATTTTGTCTTCTGTTTTGATTATCACACACTTCCTGATTACAAAACATTGATTTAACAGTTAACAATCTTGGAAGAGATTTTATAGACACTTGACAAATGCAGACATTTTGCCCAACATGATTCAAAATAAATTACTAAGTCTTCATCAGTTTCTTTGATGGTTAATTTTAGGTCATTTCAACCTGTTTCTTTGAAATTAGCAGACACTTTCTCATTGTATGATGGCATAGGATACTCTGAACATGGCATATCTTTCACTCTAGGACATATTTGAAAAATTCCATTAATTAGAACATTAGAACACTCTAGACGAGACCAGGCCATTCAGCCCAACAAAGCTTGCCAGTCCTATCCACTTGTTTCCTCCAAGAAAACATCAAGTAGAGTTTTGAAAGTCCCTAATGTCTTACTGTCTACCACACTACTTGGTAGCTTATTCCAAGTGTCTATTGTTCTTTGTGTAAAGAAAAACTTCCTAATTTTTGTGCGAAATTTACCCTTAACAAGTTTCCAACTGTGTCCCCGTGTTCTTGATGAGCTCATTTTAAAATACCAGTCTCGATCCACTGTACTCATTCCCTTCATAATTTTAAACACTTCGATCATGTCACCTCTTAATCTTCTTTTGCTTAAACTGTAAAGGCTCAGCTCTTTTAATCTTTCCTCATAATTCAACCCCTGTAGTCCTGGAATCAGTCTAGTCACTCTTCTCTGGACCTTTTTTAGCGCTGCTATGTCCTTTTTGTAGCCTGGAGACCAAAACTGCACACAGTACTCAAGATGAGGCCTCACCAGTGCATTATAAAGGTTGAGCATAACCTCCTTGGACTTGTATTCCACAGATCGTGCTATATAACCTAACATTCTGTTAGCCTTCTTAATGGCTTCTGAACACTGTTGGGAAGTTGATAGCTTGGAGTCCACTATGACTCCTAAATCCTTCTCATAAGGTGTACTCTCGATTTTCCGACCGCCCATTGTGTATTCAAACCTAATATTTTTACTTCCTATGTGTAATACTTTACATTTACTGACATTAAATTTCATCTGCCACAAATCTGCCCAAGCCTGTATGCTATCCAAGTCCTTCTGTAATGATATAACGGATTCCAAATTATCTGCTAATCCACCTATCTTGGTATCATCTGCAAACTTAACCAGCTTGTTACTTATATTCCTATCTAAATCATTTATATATATTAAAAATAGCAGCGGCCCTAGCACTGACCCCTGTGGAACACCACTCTTAACATCGCCAGTTCTGATGAGGTTCCTCGCACCATCACCCTCTGCTTCCTGTGTCTGAGCCAATTCTGCACCCATCTAAAAACATCACCCTGAACTCCCACTTCTTTTAACTTGATGCCCAACCTCTCATGTGGCACCTTATCAAATGCTTTCTGAAAGTCCAGATAAATAATATCATAAGCTCCACTTTGATCGTATCCTTTTGTTGCCTCCTCATAGAATTCCAACATGTTAGTAAAACACGACCTCCCTCTTCTGAACCCATGCTGACTGTTCAGAATAACTCCTGTCCTTGCCATGTGTTGCTCAATCTTATCCTTAATAATTCCTTCCATTAATTTTCCTGTGATGCTTGTTAAGCTTACTGGCCTATAGTTGCTTGGATCTGCCCTGTCACCCTTTTTATATAATGGGATGATATTTGCCATTTTCCAGTCCTTTGGAATCTCTCCAGTGCACAGTGACTTCCTAAAAATATGTGTCAAGGGTTTATATATGTACTCACTAGCCTCCTTAAGAACACGAGGATAAATATTATCTGGGCCTGGTGATTTGTTTGATTTCATCTTATTTAATCTGAGCAGCACTTCTCCCTCTACAATTTCCAAATCCCTCAGTACCTCCTTAGTAGTTGTTTACCTCTGGCAGGTTATCCACTTGCTCACTTGTAAACACCTCAGAAAAATGTAAGTTTAGGGCATCTGCTATTTCATTGTCTGTATCTTTTAATTCCCTTTACTATTCCTGATGAACTTGACCTCCTCCTTAACTGTTCTTTTACTACTAAAATACTGAAAGAATCTCTTGGGGTCTTCTTTCGCCTTATCTGCTATATTCCTCTCCAACTGTCTTTTAGCCTCTCTGATATCCTTCTTAATGGTTGCCCTCATGTTCTCATACGCTACGTTCTCTTTGCAGTCATTAGTCTTATATGCCTTATACAGCAGATTTTTCCTTTGCAACTTCTTTTTTAATTCTTTATTAATCCATCGTGGAGTTTTTTAGTTTCCTATTACTTCCAAATTTAGGTATGTATCTGTCCTGCATTACATGTAAAACATTTTTAAACCTGTTCCACTGCTCCTCGACTGTCTCCACATTTAAAAGCTTATCCCAGTCTATCCTACTTAGACTTTGTCGCATCTGCTCAAAATTAGCCCTACTAAAGTTCAACTTAACAATTTTAGTCTTTGCATCTGTACTCTTACAAAATACTGAGAATTGTATTACATTATGGTCACTTGACCCTAGTGGTTCAATCACCTCTACACCCTCAATTCTATCCTGATTATTACAGAATACTAAATCCAGACAGGCTTCACCCCTTGTTGGTGCTTTAACATGCTGTGTTAAAAACAGTCGCTGATTACTTCTAAAACTCCTGCTCTTGCTCCTCCATCTGTAAGGTTATCCCAGTTAATATTTGGATAATTAAAGTCCCCATGACTATAATATCCCCTGTAAACTTGCCTTTTTGATATTACTAAAAAGATGTGTTTGAAATTACTGTCTGAATTGGGTGGTCTATAACACACTCCTAAAATAAGACCTTTTCCCTAATATTTTCCAGGCGAAGCCACATGTCCTCACTAAGATGGGGCTCATCATCCAACTGAAGATGACTTACATTTAAACCCTGTTTGGCATAAACAGCAACCCCACCTCCTTTTCTGTTCTGTCTATCCTTCCTAAAACATGTGTATCCCTCTATGTTACACTCATCCCCATCTTTGTTATTTAGCCAGGTTTCCGTTATTGCTATAATATCATAATTATGCTCTGCTACATACAACTCCAACTCACTTACCTTATTTTTGATACTTCTAGCATTAAGGCAAGCTATTTTTAATGTGTTAATCCTTCTACTTTACGTGTTTGCTTAGAATTTACATTACTATGCATTTTGATTTCTACACCATTGTTTGTTCTTCCATGTATAGATCTAAATCTGGCCTGTCCTAAACACCCTGCCCCCCCATTCCCTAGTTTAAACAATCCTTGACTAGCCTACACATATGCCTCCCCAATACATTGGTGCCCCTCCGGTTCAGATGTAACCCGTCACGGCGGAACAGGTCCCATCTGTTCCAAAAGGAGTCCCAATGCCCCATAAACCTATACCCTTCTACCCTGCACCAAGATTTGAGCCACGCGTTAAGCCTTCTAATCTCCTCAATCTTACCTGGACTGTCGCGTGGCACAGGCAGAACTTTGGAGAAGACTACCTTGTCAGTTCTGCTCCTCAGCTTGGTACCTAACTCTTTGAATTTGGAATGCAGAACTGACAGAATACCCTTATGTATGTCATTTGTTCCAACGTGGACAATGACAACTGGATCCACCCCCGCTCTGGCCAAGAGCCTATCCACCCTTCCAGGGAGGTCTCCCACCTGTGCTCCCAGAAGGCAACACACCGTGCGAGACTCTCTCTCTCTGGAGCACACCTGCGCTTCAATCCCCCTAATGATTGAGTCCCCACTTGATTAAAAAAAATCTTTCCTGAAATGCAATCATTACCAAAGTCACTTCTTAACATCTAAAGTTTTTATGTTCCATGTCTACCACTTTTCAAATAAAACTTAATGTTCTCATGTTGCTTTACTTTTGCATTTGCATTAATTATACTGAAGTAAGAGATATTTCTACATCAGAACTCCTCTGATGTATGGGGAAATGGCTTGTTTATGGGATACATTAATATTTCTCATTGGTACACACCCTATCATAGCTCAGGTAATGAACATCTTCAAAGTTTTTGAACAGATCTTGCATATTATTATTAAAAATAATGTTAAATGATGCTTACCCTACTTTTCATGTGTGAGTGAAAGCTTATCCATTATTAATCAAAGGTGATATTGGTTTACTACTTATTTAAGCAATTTTTTTTCAAAACTTAAATAAATTGGAAAGGCACTTATGTCCAGATATTCTTTGTGAAGAGAAAAAATCCAATAAAATTGATAGTAGCCTTGTTTATTTTTGCCTTCACTATGTGTGTCAGTAGAAAGCCTAATGGTTTATGCATTGCTAGATGAAGAAATGTAATGAACCTGTCCTCATCCCATGATATTTGGAGTGATTTACTGTGTATTATAAAATCACTACACTTGATATATTCTATCTTCTATAATATTGTCTACAAATCAGAAACATGTATTAGGCATCTACTAGCCTCTCATTGTCCAGATTAAGCAAGTTTAATGTTTTCAATTATTTTTTTATATTGTAATTTAGGTAGCTTGCAGTGCATTAGGGATCATTTAATATTCAGTCATGATGAAAATGAATGTCTTTTTTTTCTGAAAAAGACAAACTCTTATGCAGCCTGAATGAGGGCTAATTTGTTGGCAGTGGGTTATCAGTTTTTTTTGTAGTTTTAGTACAACTATGTGGCAGATTTTACTTATGATGACTGGGATGGTGTGTGATTCCCTTACCTGGTTGTACAAAGGACTGAATGGCCAAGAATCAGAATCAGAAAACTTTATCAATCCCAAAAGAAATTACTTATGTTACAACTTAACAACAGACAAGGGACATGTTACACTAAGAGCAAGTATAAAGTAATCAGATAAATATAAATAAAGTATAATAAATTTAAGTATCAAACTAGAGTGCAGAGTGTTGCACCTTAAGTTAATATTGCACATTCTGAGAACAAATAAGGTTATTCTCATGTGAAGAGAAGACAATTTATTGCACAAGAACAGATAGTATGTTGCACATTTCAAGTACTTGAAAAATGTACCTGGATATCCAATAAAGAAAGACGGTAATAGCTTAAAGTATGGGTGAGTTAAAAAGTCTGATGGCTGTGGGGAGGAAGGATTTTCTGTGACGTTCAGTGGAGCACTTGATGCTAGTCAGTCTACTGCTGAAAACGCTCCTCTGCCCAGCCACAACACTATGAAGTGGGTGATTAGCATTTTCAATAGAAGAAAGGCAAGCTACTCCTTATCTTTGCCAGAAGGTGTCAACCTTAGAGTGAATATACTGGCATCCCAGCAGGGATAGGCTGAAAATCCTTACTTGGCCAGGAGGCCAGTGTAAAAGAGGGGCAGGGGGAGGCTGCCAGTTCGAGCTATTTACTCCACCAACATTCTAGATGATAGCAGCAGTGGGATATGGTACTCATACTGATACACACAGGGTATGCTGGGAATTGCAGCCCTGTGGGCAGCCCTGTTGGGTCCATGGGTGCCGCCAGGGTGTGCGGCAGTGATCTGTGGTCCCTACTTCGGGGAGTTTCTGCCTGACTTTAAAATGCTTCCTACAGGCAGTGCCCTCCCTGCACCTTCCATAAAGGCAACTTTGTTTTGGGTGGAAATGGACAAAGATTGCCTGAGAGGAGTAGAGGAAGACAAGACAATACAAGAAAAAAAAACAACAGAATTTTGATTGTGCAAGCCATGTTCAGAAACCTGCTAGAAGGTATTGCTGAAATAAATCATTTAGCACCCAGGACATGAGTTGTGTCTAGGGCTTTGCTGCAATACCTTCTATAGGCCACACACTTTAAATTACTCCATTAATAGCAATCCTCAAGACATAAAGAAAGGATTTTATAAATTAACGAACGTGTATTTTCTAGTTGTCATTCTCACTACTGCAATTCCTCTTCTATTTTGTCTTCTGTAGTTTGAGATCACCAGTCAAAGCAGTTATGTGTTCTGTTAAAAACTTCTCATGGACCCCAAACTCCCACCTTTATATCATACAGACGTCTTCAGAACTGCAAAGATAAGGGAAAATTAGTGTGGTTTTCTTACACTGAGTATTTCAGCTCTATCACTGAGTCAGTTAAAATAATACAGAAATTGTGTCCCTGGGGGCTAAGTAGTTTTCTTTAATTAAGAAAATTAGTCCTTTAGAGAGAGGATAAATGGCTTTTCTTCATTGCTGTTCTTTTAATGGTAGCATGGTGGTACGGTGGTTACAATTGCTACTTCACAGCTCTGAGGACCTGTGTTCACTTCTCACCTTGGTCATTTGTCTTTGTATAGGTCATATGACATTTTCCAGTTGCTGCCCACATATTAATGATGAAAAAGCTACATTTATAGGCAGTTCTAATCTGGCCAAATAAGCACAAATGGTGAATGTGTAACCAAGGGCTTCCTGTGATGCACTGGTGCCCATTCCAGGGTTGTTCAGCTGTGCTTAGACAAGGCCATAATGAACCATGGCATTGCAATAAAATATGTATAGCCATTGTAGAACTTGAACCCCAGACAGACAGAAAGACACTAACTCAGAATGTTCGAAAGCACATATGTTTATTTCTTCTTTTGGTGGACACAGCACAAACCACCACAATGCTCAGTCCTTCTTTTCTTCTACCGCCTCCACTCCTCATTTGCACGCTTTGTCCACTGCCACCCGACTACGGCCTCCCGAATGGAGTGAGGCGGCCTCCTTTATACTGCACCCAGAAGTTCTCCAGGTGTCTCCCGATTTATATCAGGCAGCACTTCCAGTTGTTGCAGAAGTGCTGCATGCTCAGACTCCGGAGCTGTCCAGGCGCCACCTGTAAGGTCCCGATGTAAACCAAGGGGGCTGCCGTCTCATGTCCCGGGGGAGGTACTGCTGGTAGTATGTCCATTCCCCTTGTCTTCTCTTCAAAAGGGCGTCCCATCTGGCAAGATCCCTGGCCATCCATCACACCATGTATTTTGCAAATCACTTCTTTTGTCCATGGTCAAAGGGAGCTGAGCAAAGGGCGCATTCCAGGAACTAACCCTGGACACATCAGTCAATTACCAAAACTGGAGTAATTTCACTGTCAATCAATTTAAACAACATGTCTTTGAGACGGAAAAGTAATATCCACAAACAGACAAGGAAAGCATGCAATAAAAGGCTGAAATGGGCCATCCAGTCTTGGAAATTGAGGCTAGGGTGCCAGTCTGTTGCAATCCATTGTAGTATACAAACACACACACACACACACACATTTGCTTGTGCTTACCAATTAACCTGACATGTACATCTTTAGGATATGGGAGCAAACCAGGCAGTATACAGACTCAGGATTAATGCCCTGGACTCTGGAGTAGTGAAGCAGAAGCTCTAACCATATCCTGCAAGTGATGTATTTACAAAAAAAACCTTAGTTGTAGATTCATTTTTTTTCCAAAATAAAGATAATGGCAATTTTAAGGAAGAAAATGTTACATTTGAATGCACTAGAAAATAACATTTTTCAAAATGTTTGTTTCCTGAAATATTTTTGGTGATTATAATAGGCAGCTTCTAGCTGAAACGAAATACAGTATAATTCAAGATAGACTGTATCATATAGGAATTTGGAGAAACACAATAATTTTTAATGAATTTAGTGTGTTTAATCACTTAATCATGAATATACATTGCATTTGATCAATGAGATTAAAAGGTTTTGCTGCTGCATTGTACTTAGTCTCTGATGCTTTTCATTACAGTTTCCAAGAGTAGCTGGCCAGCAGTGATGGATTCCACTTGCCTTGACACTGCAATCCATTGTTGCAATGTCCTGTTGAAATTACTAAGATTAGGTTTAGACAGGTGCAGAGGAGAGATGTTAAGTATATTGGGAGAAGGATGCCAAGACTAGAGCTGCCAGGCAAGAGAAAAGGAGGAAGGCCTAAGAGGAGGTTTATGGATGTGGTGAGAGAGGGCATGCAGGTGATGGGTGTAACAGAACAAGATGCAGAGGACAGAAAGATATGGAAAAGATGATCCGCTGTGGCAACACCTAACAGGAGCAACAATGAATACAGAAAATGAATCTGTTCCACTTCATGGTTTTGTATGGTTGAATGTTGGCAAGCAGTTCCTCTGCAGGTGCTCTGTAGTTGCCAAGAAAGTTCTCAATAATATTCTTGAATGCCTTCCATGCAATTTTCTTCCTTAATCTTGGCAAAGTTATTTGTGGAAACACCACATATCAAAATCTTTCAATTTACTGGTGTCACACACGTGCGAGTTGAAGGCAGTCAAAGGTGAGTGAAATCTCGCAAGACAAGGGTTTATCACGTGGTACTTACCTGAATCTCTTTCTACCTACAGAAAACTGGAAGAAAAATAAATCCATCCATTTTCAGTTCCAAAATGGCCGCGATGACGTCACTTCCGGTTCCACTCTGATCACGTCACTTCCGGTTCCACACTCAACTACTTCAGTCTACTCACAATGAAGTTGGTTCCGTGGTCCCGCCTCCAATCGTCACTTCCTGCCAACCATTTCCTCTCCCATCATACAATCTGTTATTTAAATGCCATTTTGTTGCAGTAATTCATTCATTCTGTACTGGAAAGTCACTTTGAATCAATCTTTATTTCATTTTGTCTGGACGACAATATATGGGGATCATCCCCAAATCTTTTTCTATTTTGAAAGACTTTTTATTTATTACACTGGCTTTCCCAAAAATTTTCATCAGTCCAAGTGTTAAATGAAGAGCAGTCAAAAATATCTTTTTTGGGTTGACAAGTGGTTTGTGTGCCACACTTTTCTGCCCTGAAAACAAATGCTTACAAGCGACCAGTTCTTTCAATGTAATGAGACTCTTTAGCACAGCTGTCCAATTTGCAAATGAAACAACAGTGCTTGGTATATCTGAGATTGAGTCCAGGTAGAAGTGGCAATACTTTTAGATCACCACAGATGTTCCAGCTGTAGTCATACCATATATATGTACTGTGGCAGATGCCTGAGGCAACTTACCTGGCCGGGATGCCTTAGAGGACCAGAAGAGGGCGTACGCCCACCTCAGATCACGTGGGGGTAACCACCCTGGTTGCTATGGGGAAAGTGCTGGGGGGAAGAAGAGCAGGGACACCCAGAATGCTTCCGGAGATGCAGCCGGCACTTCCGCCACACCTGGAGCACATCCGGGTGATTATAAAAGAGGCTGACTCCCTTCATTCAATGGCTGGAGTTGGGTGGAAATGGACAAAAGTCTTAAAGGAGAGGAGAGGAGTGGAGGTGGACCTGAGACCAGAAGAGGCATTGTGAGAAGGCCTGGGGCCTCATGTATAACGCCGTGTGTAGAACTCGCACTATAACATGGCGTAAGCACAAAAGCCGAAATGTGCTTACGCACAGAAAAATCCAGATGCAGGAATCTGTGCGTACTCCAACTTCCACGTTCTTCCGTTACATAAATCCCGATCAGCATGAAAACTAACGCTCGTGCACGCGCATTATGTAACGCCCCAAATCCTCCCAGAATTACGCCTATTTGAATATGCAAATCAATATAAATCGCCCTTAAGCGCAGCCTTCTGTGAAAAGACAATGGGAAAAGCACGGAGAAAATATAAGAATTTCAGCGAATACCAAGTGCAGGCAAAGGAAAAACATACTATTTGTTCAAATAAACCGTGGTATAATCAACAAAATGAAGTTGATCGAGTGACATAGCGTGTTGGAGAAACTTGAAAGCTCACATTCACAAAATCGCACAGTGCCGGAAATAAAAAGAAGTCACATATCAAAGTTGCCGTGAAAAGAAGAGTTGTAAGCCCACTGTCTGAGTGTCATATGAAAGTTTATTAGGGTACAGAGAAAAAAGGCACACAGTGGGGAAAAAGCACGAAATGTCAACTTTAATCTCGAATTTTCCACTTTAATCACGTAGTTTATTTTGTCATTTAGTAGAACATTATAAACTTCATCTTAAAATCGTTTAATTAACCAGTTTCTCAAAATTACATCGTAATTAAAGTAGCACGTTAAATGCTTTGTTTTGTATTTGATCTTCTACTCGTATGTGCTCTATGTGTGTGAATCACTACTTGCTTCTTAAACTGTCTCTCTTCCTCCAACTGGACACAGAGTCCATTACATTTATGATATTACAGCTCTCTGAATAACTAAAATACTGAGATGTATACTGTACGTGATGTCATTTTCATGATGATAGGAGCTAAAGCACATTATTAAACATGTGTTTCATGAGCCTCGTGCTCATGACAAGCATTTATCTTTTGTCGAAATTTGTCGCTGCGTTTTTAGCTGTGTTTTTATTTTCTCTTTCTGTTTTATATTCAATATATATTGGCGTGGCCGCCCCAAGAGTCCTTGCTTTTCTTTCCCCAAGTAACCGATCGCCATACAATCAGCTCTGTAATACACGTTAAGCCATTTGTAAGCTTAGCGCCGATTCTTCAAAATGTTTAAAGAACATTGAAATATCTTCGTAGTACATGGTTAATTATTCTATCCTTCACGACACTCCCAGTGAAGAATATAGATTATTTAAATGAAGTTAAAGTTTTATGTGTATAATTTAACAAACATATTTTGCTGCGTTTCACCTTAAAAATGATATCGTCATTATATGTAAATATGCGCTTTATAAAGTGGCCCAGGTTGTGAGATATTATAACTATAGTGCAAGTTTACAGTGGGGTGATTGTACTTATAAGTGCAAACCGTTCTACAAGGAGCAATTGATTGAGTGCATTTAAAATTCTTGGGATTAAACTGTTTCTGAACCGCGAGGTCCATACAGGAAAGGCTTTAAAACATTTTGCAGTGGCTGAGACAGCGTGTCCTTAAAGCTGTATACCGATAATTCTCTTTCCGATCAGCTGCTGCTGTGATTCACACTCAGATACAGTGATATAAATACTCCGAGTCATGCGTAGAGAGTAATATGGAAAAAGATGATCCGCTGTGGCAACTCCTAATGGGAGGAGCTGAAAGAAGAAGAAGAAGAAAAAGAAAAAGAAGTGAGAGTAACAACGCTAAAGCAGTTATGGTATTTGGAATACTATGGCTGTTCCCTGGACCATTATATTGTTACGAGTTAATTACAATCAGATGCATTACACTAATAAACAATATGCGGTTAGTTTCTGTGTATTTATAAAGCCGCGTCATGAAAATAATGAGTAATCACACAAGAACAGTACCATTGCTTTGACGCTGGGTGCCGCCAGTTTGCAAAACCGAGCGGAGAACTTGCGTACGACAAGGTATGAGGTACCGTGGAAAAGTGCGTGGCTTTACGCCAAGTGTAGGTTTTATACATCGTGATTTGAACGTGGAAAAGTTCTTACGCAACATTTCTGTGCGTACGCACCGTTTATACATGAGGCCCCTGGACTTGAGGGGTGATTGGTGCTGCGGCACTGGGTTTGTGCTCACTTGTGTAAATAATAAGTGTAAATAAACGTGTGTGTGGTGAAATATCATGTCTTCCTGTCTGTGTCCGGGCTGTACCCCACAGTACCTTAAAGGAAAATTCAAAGATGATTTGTGTGATCAGCAGGCCAAAATCTTCATTGTCCAGTGATATTAGACAACCTCCCATATTACCATCTGTCATTGTAAGGATTCTCATAAAGTCATAAGTCAAACACTTGAGAATGACTTTCTTTAACTGAGATTAAAGACTAATTTCAGCAAAAAATACAATATTTTTTATGTTGGTCTCAAACTCTAGTTCTCATGCTTTTGTGGAAAACTTTCTGTCCATTCCCATAACAGCATTTCCTGTACCTTTAGTCACCAAAATTAAGACTGCAAATAACTGATAATGGAAAAATTAAAGGCAATTTATAGTAGAATTTCAGACACCATACTCATTCATATAAAAATAATGTTAAACAGTGTTGTAGCATAGCTCATATTCACTCTGTCTTTAAGTGGCAATTGGTTTATTTTATTTAAGATTTTATTATTTACAAATGCAAAAACAGAGACACGTAAAGGCACAAATTAATTGATAATAAAGCGTATATTAAACAAAGAAAGAAGGAGAAACCTATTATTAAACAACTAACGTGTATGCAAAAGCCTTCCCCAAAAATTAACTAACTGTGGTCCCCGGCCGGGCTCCAGCCTCCTACAGACCGCGAGGGGGCGTCCGCCCTGGTTATGTTGGGGGCCTCGGGTGAAGGGCTTGGAAGCCCAGCCCTGTAGGGACCCGTGGCCACCGCCAGGAGGCACCCTGGTGCCTGAATATCCCGGGAGCCGGCACTTCCGCTACACAGGGGCGTGGCTACAGGGGAATGCCGGGAAGCAGCTGGAGCCCATCCGGGTTCCTATTTAAGGGGCCGCCTCCCTCCAGTCATTAGCTGGAACTGGAGGGAGGACTAGAGGCGGCCAGGAAAAAGGCACTGGAACTGTGTGGCCTGGACATTGGGGGAATCGGTGCTGGAGGCACTGGGGTGTGTGAGTGCACAAAAACTTGTAAATATTATAAATAAACGTGTGTTGGGTGAACATAAGATGTCCGTCTGTCTGTGTCCGGACCAAATCACTAAGTACAAAAAGATTGACAATGAACACAGCAAGACAAAGTTCAACTGCAGTCCAGATGCTAACGCAGATTGAATGTGATAAATGAGCAAAGTCCCAAGTGAACAGCTTTCAGTATATTTAAATAATGTTTGTCCTACTGTAAAGAGCTGTTTATGAAGAATTGCAGGTGTTGGGAGCGCTCAACAATGTTTATAAACTTTTATCAGACCACACAGATACTGGGAAAAGGACACAAACACAAATTCAGTAACAGATATTGGGGTGAGGAGTTGAGACAGAAAAAATAGATGATTCTGGTTTTTTTTTTGACAGCTTCCTCTGATGCACATTTAGAGTCCACGCAATACCTTATTTCCCCTGGCAACCCCAGCGGCAACATCCAAAGATGACCAATAGCGAAGTACTACCATGGCTGCTGGGATATGTAGTTAATTTAAGTAGCACTGCTGCAGCATCATGGTTATTAATAAATTGTTTCCTTATTCCATTCCATCTATAAAATGGTCTTGCCTGAGATCACTTACAAGATACTTTACTGTTTGCTTACAGATTTTTTTTTTTCAGTTGGAACCCAGACAGGTTAAATGAAAGTGTGATTCAAAGTCCAATGCCTTCATAACATTGCCACAATGCCTGCCAAAAGCCATCTTGCTGTGGCAATGTGCCCCTTCAAGGAAAAATAAATGTATGAATTAAAGAAATTACCAAAGAAAATAAGCAAAATTTTTTAACTGAAGTATTTATACAGTATAATAAAATAGCATATCTCTCATTAAGTTAAAAATTTGTATTTGTGCTTTGTAAATGATGAATCAGAATATTAGACATATTATGGCATAGTGGAGCTCTCTGCTGGCCAGAACAGGCAAAGTCAAAGGAGAAAGTCATGGCCCACTTTTATTTTCTTGCAGAGCAGTTTTGTGTACTTGGACCCTATATTGTATGAACATTTGTTTACAATTACTATTAGTTTGTCTTGGCAGTTAAATTGCTTTTGGAAACTGAATTTGCTTTACCTTGTTACATGTGGTAAACCTTTAGAATAGGGCATCCTATAAAGCATATGCTAGCCAGTTACTGAATATAACATGATCATATCAACCATTGTAAAAATGAATCTATTAAAGAAGTTATAACCACTAGGCAGTGACGGAAATCCAACGCAAATTCTGAGACCCCTTATAATCTTCTGATAAGAAAGGAGACTCGCTTACCCCCAGTCTCGTCATCTGGGATTCATTGGTGAAGACTCCAGCAGCCTAGGGTTTAAAAGTGATGTCCTTGTCATTATGATCTTTGTGTGCCTTGCGGCTTTCTGGTCGAGATGCTGAAACACAAAACAGATGGCCTACCAAGGGCTAGCTTTTTTCATGGTTAGGGGCAGTGAGATTTTCCACATCACTTTTCAGTAATTTTGACCCTACGACGGCATTTACCTTATTGTTGTTTGTGGCAAGTAACACTCTACCAAAGTGGCAGTTCAGCATCCCTGCACCCAAGTACTCCTCCTGTACATACAGATCGCAGTCTTGGACCCGGTATGTTGTTCAGCTACAGTATCTTCAGACATCACAACGCTTCCCAATGGTGACTGGTTGCTTTCACGTCTTTTTCACCAGCTTTTCTGGCTGTCTGTGGAATTACAGTCTGGATTTTTGCTGCAATAAATAAGTTCTGCAAAACCAGTGTCAATGAGTGGACAGCTAGGGGTCGCTGTTGCCCCGTGAAACCCAATGGGCAGATGCAGACACTGGTTTAAAAGCACTAAGAAGTATTTTAATTTTCTTCTCCAAAGTGCCCCAAAGCACCTTCACCCCCATAAACAATAAACACATCAATAATACAAATACAATAATCCAATCCTGCACTCCCAGCAGCTCCATCAAACACCTTCCCAACACTGGCTCTCTTGCTGGGACTCAAATAGTCCTTTTAAAAGTCCTTGATCTGGAAGTGCTTCTGTCCTTCTGTCCACGTGATTCCATAGCATTTCTGGGTCAGATAAAGAGTTATATTTTTCTTCAGCCCGGAAGTACTTATGTTTCTCCGTCCTCGTGATTGAGGAGTACTTCTGTGCTACCGGGAAAATAAAAATCCCCGTGTCTCCCTGCAGCGTCCCATGATGGCACCCACAGCACCCACCAGGGCTGTGAAGCCAAACTCCATCCTCCATGTTGCCCTGCAGGAATCCGGGGCACCTCCATGCTGCAGGGAGGATGCCATCTAGCGTCTTGGATGTGTCGGCTGGGATAAGCTGCCGACTGTCCATCACACCTGCCAAGTAGGCAGTCAGAAATCCTGTCAACTAGTCCAATTGTAACCACTAGGGGTCACCATTGAGCCCACAATCACAGACACAGCAAAACCCAACAGGTTCAAATAATGATTTTGATTCAACAATAATGCCTTCCACATACAAATGCTAGCAAAATAAACCATTCACAATATCTCCTTTCTTCTCCAGGTGCCTACAGCCTCCCACCTCTGACTAAAATGAAGTAAGGCAGAAGGCTTTCTTTTAAACTAGACCCTGGAACTGCTTCTGGTCTCCTATCTAGTTTGTCCAGAACATTTAAACAAAGTAAAAAAAAATGAAATAATGATCTCAAACTCTAGTCCTCACTAGTATTCTGTTCAAGCTTTGGTAGAAAAATGTTCTTGCTTTTGTAAGCCTGGTGTTAGTAAGACTTATAAGACTCCAACACTCCAACACTCCTTGGTGGCCACACTCCAAGTGGCCACCAAAGGTCATTTACTGCTATATAACAAGACCTTAAAAAACTTTGTGTTATAAAAAAATAAGTGCAATAAATGACTAAAACGTTCATATTCTTAATTATTTGAAAACCAGCTTTTATTAATGTGAGAATTATTTGTAACAAAGAAATTAGGCTTGGGAGTACTAACTTAAAAAAATGGCAAGGTCCTGCTTTGACTGTCTCTGATACAATGTTATTTAGCACCTAAGTGTAATGTGCAAATAATCAGATTTTCAAACTGTAAAATTGTGATCTTGAAGCTTTGTACTTTTAATACCTGCTTGTTTATCATAGTGTTGGAGAGTGGTGATGTATTGCGTGTTATTGGGACATGCAATAAGAATTACCCTGTACTCTGTACAAATAGCCATAGTACTACTACTACTAAAAGAAGTCCTCAAATCCCCTCTGCTGAAGTGTTAATGATTTATTCTTGTGGTCCATTACTTCAGTTTATTCTCATTATTCTTATAAAGCCAAGTGCAGCTTAAGGAGTTGAACTGTAAACCACAAAGCTACAGCTTTATTTCACAACTCTCAATTTACTTTGTGAATGTGGGCAACTCTCTTAATATGCCAGATCTTCAAATGTCAAGCTCTTTATCTAAATCACTGAATTTAGAAACTGAAAGAAGGTTCACATGCATATATATTTTATATACACAAAATCCCTCTATTAAAGCATTTTTTGGACTATTTACTTTTGTTTGTAAATTTACTGCTAAAAGTCAGTTGATACTTTGGTGTAATTTGTTTCTCTATCACCAGCCATCATAATTTTGCATATGTGCCAGAAAATGCTATTATTCATCATTTTAAGTGGGAAAAAATAGTTTATTTAAAGTACTGTAGATGTAAGTTTTTTTCATACTTTCTCAGATTTTATTATTTCTGTATTTTTACGATCAATGAAGAATATCTTAGCATTAAGAAAGAAGTGTTTAGTTAGGGTGCATCCAAGAATCCAGATGATTTTGAAATGTAAATTAAAATAGGCAAGGCCTAAGCTGACAGAAATGCAGATTGACTTGGCAATTCAGATTCTTTGCTGCTAAAAAACAGGGTTAGGGTTAAAGATGATCAAATATTTTTGGCATAGAATGAGGACTGAACATTTCATAATGTTATACTTTGTCACATAAAGAATGGCAAATGGTCAACTTTGACCCAGCAGCAGGAAAATGTGTTCTGAGGAAACTGAGAGACTGGTTTTGTGAAGCATGTAAGGGTTCCAGATAAGATTGCTGTGATGAATGTCAACCTTTATTCAAAGAAAATATGCAAAAGAAGAACATAATTAACAATGGCCATTTTTTATATAACACTAGCTGTGTAGGCCCGTCTAACTAGGCAGGAATGGCCAAAATGAAGTTGAATAGGAACGTAGATCACAAAAACTGACAAATTGAAACCAGATTCCTAAAGACAAGAATATTGTGTATTTGGGCTGAGAGAATCATCATGAGCCTGCACTCAGCTTGCCAGCAGGCATGTTAAATAGCTTGATCTTGGTTATAGATGCCAGAGGATTTGGAAATAGAGCTGCCTCCAAGACTTTATATTGTGAACTGTTAAATAGCCTTTGTGTAATCTACATCAGCTCTACATTTCAGCATCTTAGTACTCTGCTAGTTCAACTTCATGCTGTTTGCCAATGGCTTAGTGCAGTGCTGCACTGTTGTTAGTCCTGTTAAGCACTAAGGGGGCTTACAGTCATTGCAAAATTTGCTTTTATAGACAACAGAAACCACCAGGTCTTCCCGTATGTGGAGATGTCTGTGCTTATTACATTGCCCTCCAGCCTGTTCTTTGCTGAGTATTAGTCAGTGGTATACGGTATTAAAAACCACTCATTTTCAGTATTAGTTTGCTTACTATGAATTACTCACTAAAGCATTGTCAAAGCTGAGCATATGCAAAAGTTAACTTGTATCTGGTCCTGCTCATATTTGTTATTTAAATTATTAACACTATATTTTGCTGTTTAAAGGGATTACCTCCACTCTAAGTAAAAAATAAACAGCTGCAAATATTTGACCATCCTGGCAGAGGGGTTTCAAGAGCAGGCATGGTCATGAGGAAACATGATACATAGACTAGTTATGTACTATAGAAAGCATGGCAACTAAATCTGCAAAACTCGGAAGCGTTGCTAAGGGGACATAAACATCACTGTAAAAAGTGGCATCGCTGACTAGTAGCAAAGTCTGAATATGAATTTATAAAGCTGAAGAGAAAATAGCTTTTGAATCTTGGATGTCAGCATAAGGGAATGGTTTGAAGGATTTCTAAAGGCATGCTCAGCTATAGGCTTCACTTCTACAATGGATACTCTAGTCCTGACTTTTCTGGGAGCAAAGAGCTCATGTGATAATGTAAGTTAACTTGAAAGTGACATCGAAAGGGAAGCAAAAAGAAAATCCTTTCTCGAGCAGAGCACTAGACCACCGAATACTTAACATAAATCTGCTGTAAAATAAAGGTGCTACTGCACAGACCCAGGACCTTACAAGGACCTGATAGTATAAGAAGAACTGGCTCTTACAGTAGAAAATGTCACTAAAGTGCCAATTCCAATATTAGAATTACAACAGGGGATCCTTATTTCATTAAGAATATTTAGATCCCCATAGATAGGTTTTCCAGGGTACAAAAGAAACTGAAAAGAAGTGGAGGATGACTGTCAATGGATGGAAGTCCCACGGTCCTTTTAAACAGAAGCACGAGGTCCATTTTGTTACTTATGGACCCCTCCTGAAGTTTGTGAAAAAGAGACGCCTATCTCTGGGAGCTCCTGGCATGCAGCCACATGGGATTACCATGGAGTAACCTCTAAAGTAGTTGCAGTGGTTACCCCAAAAGTGATCACAGGTGTGGAGTGTGAAACTGGCCCGTCTAAAATCCACATTGCTTTGTCCTATTCAAGATTGGTGGGAAGGTCAGGGGCTTTTCCTGTATGATTTGACAGAGAAGTAATAACCATTGTGGTCCTCAATTAAAATTTTATAACTATTATGTAGATAAATAATTAAAACAAATGACCTTTTAAGCTTAATGATGAAATTGCATTTTTACAATGACATTTCTGAAAATGACAGGTGTATTCATGGACTGACTTTAGGTAACCACATGCCCTTTCTTTACAATGTCATAAAATGGCAGCTTTGAGCGATGAGCCATGCACCTAAGTATGCCCACGAGTCAACATTTTCATGATAAGTTATGACAAGTGAAAATGGACTTGACAAGTTAAATTAGCAGTAAGTGTTGACTTCTAACTAAATAATTAGTTAGAACTGCACCATTGTGGTCTTCCAGAAACCTGAAATACACGTTCCTTTAGCAACTCTTTCAAACAAAACTGGCAGGGCTTCTGAATTAGACTTTATGAGCAAGTGTTTAACAGAAACCCAGCAACTAGATCAGCCAAACAAATCCAAACACTCCACAGTCTAGATTTTTGGACCAAATTCATCTGTTACAAGGATGGTACAGTGGTAGCATTGCTGTCTTGCAGTAAGGAGACCAGCATTCACATCCTGGGTCCTTCCTGCGGTTTCCTCTGGATGCTCCGATTTTCTCCCACTGTCAAGAAATATGCAGGTTAGGTGAACTGACAATGCTGAATTGGCCCTAGTTTGTGTTTGGGGTGTGTGTGTGTGTTCACCCTGCAATGGATTGGCCTCCTATCCAGGATTTGTTCCTGCCTTGTGCTCCCATACCTCCCTCCCCTGATCTGCACTAAGTGTGTTTTAAACAGACATGGCATGATTTCTCTACTCAAATGCTGGAAGACATTTCATTTAATATACCTTATTTCACATTCTATAGTAGTTTTAGGGATGGTCTAATCTTCAGTAGCTATTGAATTTACAACACGTTAAAGAAGGAAAAAATGACAGAAATGCAGAACACCAAGACATTCTACATGTTAGTCTTAAATATAAAAAAGCAAAGCACATTTTAAAATATTTTTTTTATTCTTTTTTACCCAGAGTGTAATGATTGGTGTTAACATTTAAAGATCATTACATCCGTTCAGAACAGTTAATTCCAACTTATCTTTACAATATCAGAAAATACATAGCATAACATTTTCAAATCTGCTGAATCCTATTACAACGAGCCGGAACCTGCCCTAGCTGCATTGGACAGTAGGCTGGAGCCAACACTGGATGGGGAGCTAGACCACCACAGCCCATAGGAAAATTTTACTGCTCAAAGGTTGGCGTTGGCTCACCATACATAAGATACTCATTTATGTTTCATTCAAGAATCGAATGGTTACAGATATTTCTCTAAAAAATTCCTTTAGAAGAATTAGCTTTTTGCAAAAATGGCACATGAGATACAAGTGAGGTTAAAAGAGTCAAAACTGAGAATTTGGTTTGAAAAGCAAATTATATTTTGTGAGACTAGTGGACTCCTGCTCGCTTCACTTCCCAACCCCTGGATGAGCGCTACACGCTAGCCACTTCACGGATCTGCCGCTCGCGTATGGGGAAGTGGATGTACAATTTAAACAGATTGTTATTTTCATGGGAATTGTTACATATGCATAATAGAACCAATTATTTTACATTACAGCGAGTAATTAACCATAGTAAAAATAGTTAAATGTAATAAATTGAAAGAAAATTATGTTTCATGATGTGTTAGAAGGTATTCATTGCGTTATATGTTTTCGTTCTCTTTGATTTTGAAATTATCATGCAAGTGCGTTTTAAACTTACACTTCTACTGTAAAACTTCAGTAAAAACTATTTTTTAATTAACTTTTCGTCAATATCGCATTAAATTTTGATTCTGTGTTTGGACTTACATTGTGACTACACAACGTATAACCTTAAACATGAGACTTTGTGCCAAGAGATTGCCCAGGATCGTCTCACAGGGACGTACAACATGAGATTCTTGCAAGACACGCCCTACTTACAACCAATATCAAATAAGACCATGAGCAGCAAAACACTTAGTCGTGTAAAGGTTTTGAGCACACATAGATCCAGGGCTGTCAGCGCATATAAAGCATATAAGGACAATACATCATAGATGAAACGTCGACGACTAAGCGAAGAAGAAAGAGGACTTAAAAGTGTTGGAGAGAAAAAAAATGCAAAAAGGAAAAAGAATAATCTAGGTGCAAATTCAGAGTAATAAGGAAATAAGGAAAGTAATAATCAGCCCAGAACAAGTGGCATTGAATAAAAGCACGTCCAATCGGGCTCAGAATTAAAAGAAAGTAGAACTTCATAAAGACATTCAAAAACATTGGTGCTATACACATGCAGAGCAGGTTAGAGATTATGAAAGCAGTGGAATTCGAAAGGCTCAAAATCAGTTGCAATACAAATGCAGAGAAAGTTAAAGAATATGAAGCAGGAAAATTAGAAAGTATCAATTAAAAGAAAGTAAAGATTGCAGTAGCGCAAACAAACGGAAATTATTACTCGAAAAAAGGGAAAATAATCACCATGGACCAGGTGTCATTGAAAAAAAAACAGGACAAAGTGAGGTCAGAAATAAAAGACAAAGAGTACAAAAAAAAAGTAAAACATCCTAAAGAGGTTAAAAACCAAGGGGCCAAACACATGCAGAGCAGGTTAGAGATAATGAAAACAGTGGAATTCAAAAGACTCAAAAAAAATGTGGGCGCGAAACACATGCAGAGCAAGATACAGAATAGGAAAGCTATTGAGAAGGGGGGTTTGCATGTTTTCCCAGTGCCTCTGTGGATATGCCAGATTTTTCTCCCAAAGACATGTGTGTTAATGTATATTAATTGTTAATGTTAAATGTGTCTAGTGTGAAGGTGATGGACTGTTATTCTATCCAGGCCTGGTACCTGTCCTACACCAAATGCTGCAAGGATAAACTGTGGCGCCTCACCAACTTAAAACTGGATAAGTGGGTTAGAACATAGATAAATCGATTAGCTTGATGTGTTAAGGTCTCTTACAAGATTTAATTATTATTTTCCTCAGTTTAAATGATCTATTCAAGTATTGTGTACTTATTAATATGCAAAAACATTTCTAACTTCTATGCGCATTTTTGTCTAACTTGTTTCTGTTCATTTATTGTGTTCTTCTGGTAAGGCAGTGACATATTTTCAGAACATTTGTCATATGTGTAACCTAGAGCAGATATATGCCCTCTTCAGATCCCATGCTACTTTTTAATATCTTACCTGAGGACATTATTCTGTATATAAGTGATTTTATTTCATTCAAAAAGCAAGAAAACAAACACTATTGCAGGTGCTGTAAATGTAGACTGAGAAAGACATCAACAAATTACAATTAATAGAGCTCTTAAATTCTGAAAATCATACACCAGTATAAAAGAGTAATGACAGTAGGCAAAATAGGAAGTTCAAGGACAATGCTGTTACAATAGTGTTTGATGTGGCATGAAATTAAACACATGAGACCAAAAATATGATTTAAAAGACAAGACTGTTATCTGCACAGGAATATCTGCCCATCTTGTCATTTTCTGCCCCCTCTTTCATCTGTCAGGGGTCCTCAGCTTCAGAACGCACCAGGTAAAAAGAATCATAATGTACAGTAGATTCAGTTTTGGATGGGGCAACAGACTAGCTATCAGAGGACCCTCTCACACATACATATACACACATACTCAAATCAGTGAATCTTTCGGTTTCCAATGAACCTCACATTTTGTCTTTGAAATGTAGAAGGAAACAAAAAGTAAATCAGAAAACTGGGAGATCATACAAATTATGCAATGAAGAGATCCAGCTAAGAGTCAAACCAAGGCCTAAATGTTGTTAGGCTACAGTGCTGCACTTACTGTAACTGTTCTGTCTTACCCAGCCTTTTTTTGTAATCAATAAAAAATGCAAAGCTATTGAATGATTTTTGACCCCAGGGAGAAATATAAACTTTTACCATACTCGGACATTGTCATTTTTGAAATACAAGCTAACAACTGTTTCCAGGTTACAAATCAAAATAAGAATCCACCAAAACATCCCTTGCCAGAGGGTTTGTGACTGGAAAGGTTCATGTGAAGAAAGCAAAATAGAAACACCTTAAGGGCTAATCATCAAAGCCCAAAAGAGCAAACCAGAATGAAAGGGTCACTCAAAGGCTTTATTTGTTTTTGCTGCCAAGCAATGTCAACAATAGCTCATAGAGAATTAAAATATATATATATATATAGCTATACAGTATATACTGTATATGCTATATATCAGGTGAATATGACCTTCTTTTTTGTTCATTACAGTTTTGGAGCCCAAAAAAAATGAGCACAGGGGCACTGGATTTTCACAGGGGCCTAAACGTGATTACAGTACAAGTAAAACCCTGAGTATTTTTGATTCACAGCAAATATGCCTGAGAGTGCATAAGCAATAGAGATGAGAGCAAACAGAATCTGTAGGATCACAAAGGGGGCAATTTTGAATTATGAAGCAACCTAAAATGCAGTACCCAGTAGAAGACAACCAAAAACATGGGGGGGGGGGTTCTACAGATTGAACATGGATAACATCCAGACATGAAATGTAAACCCAGAATGCCAGAGCTTTGAATTGGCAGTACTAACAAGTGTACTACTATGTCATCCAGTTTATAAATGTACGTGATGCTGTCAGCTTCTCTCCAGATGGAGGAGCTATATAAGAATATATTTTTAGAATATATCTGTTGTTTCAGTTCTTATGTTTTAAATCTGCTCTTCATGTATGAAATCTTCCACTTTGTCATTATTATCAGATAAAAAGTAAATAGACATTATGGCTAGGTGCAACAATGACAGGGTACAAAACGGAAAAATTTGGAGAGCCCTTTTAATGTCCAATACTTTTAAATAAAACACACGCTCTTTGGCATGTCTGCTACAAATGGAAACAAAAGATATTAGGTTTATAGCCACAAGTTAAGGGCAGTTTGCTTGGCCAAAATGACCAATAGACTCAAGCACTCTATTGAGGAGGTTCTCGCTGTACATTATAAGTCAGTGGTAACACCTGGTTACATTATGCTTACGATTGGGATTTGGGTTATCTGACTCAAGTCAAGTAAACCAAGTGACAAAAGCATGCAATCCAATTGGCTGTCCAGCGGAATCGCGGAGGTCTGCAGCTGGACCCATCTCAAAATGAAGCCAATGCTTCTATGGAAAGTAGACTAAAAGTGGCAGAGTCAGTTGCCCATACTGGACGATTCATTGGCACTGTGGGGAAGGAAGGATGTGACAATGTTAGTGATAGAGCCTCCTCTTGTCCTGGTGGGTTATTCATATTCATATCTTGACAGAGCCTGCAAGGAGATCATCCAACACACATGCGTGACAACATCTTTAAAACAAAAAACAACAGGTTTAAAAGTTGTTGCAATCAATGTTTCAAAATTTCAGTAGTATAACACAGTATATTAAATTTGGAAGTCACATAGTGAATGATATTATGAAACTTAAATTACCTAATAATAAATATTTCAAACCACATGGAGCCCACATTTCAGCTCTACAAAGGTGTCTGTTTTGATTCTCAGCAGGTGATATGCTGTGTTCATGAGTGGCTATTCTTGGTTGGTTAAAAGAATCAATGGCCAGGGCTGTGCACTCAGGCAACCTCTCAAAGGTTGATGAAATTTCCAGATTTTATTATCAGACTTGGGTGGTTTCCCTTCAAACTTAGTAGTCAGAGAAAAACTGGAAAGTTTAAAGTGAAAATCATGTGAAATAGTGATTCATCTACAACATGGAAAAATTGATGAATATGCCCTCTGCTTTAAATTTTTTACAAAGAATTGAAAACTTATATAGTTAAGTAAGTGACTCCCCCATTCCGTATCGGCCATACCTAAATTTAATAATAAGATCGAACACATATTGATCTCTTATGTGAATGCAAAATTAACACCGTTGAGAAAAGGCGAAAGTTTCACACTTTACGTTAGGACCCTGGACTGGATTAAAGTGTTAAATAATAGATGTAGTTTTACAATTTTTGAACATTTTGTCTGAAAGGGATCAACCAGATGACAGCTTGGTCTGTTCATATATTACTTAAATATGTTTATTTAAACAATGAATTTTGTTTTTGACTGCAAGAGTCTGTAGGAGGATTGAAGAAAATGCTATTTGGTCAGGATGTCTCTGCTAATCAGTATTTGTGTGGAGTGACAGTGTGTACATGGAGTACAAAAGATTTTTTTTTTTAGGCTGACTAGAAGGAAATTACCAATAAGAAGTTATAATTTTTCTGTCTGCCACCTACTCAATAGTTTATGATATTCTGGACGCACTGGAAATTAATTTTTGTTTCTTCTATTCACATGCAAAATAAAGCATCAAAGAGAGAGTTGCTTCTGGCTGTCAAGCTTTGATCTATATTAGTCCCTGTACTTTGTTCACAGCCTCTCAGTACTGCTGGCTAGACTGGTGGAACACAAAGGAAATGAGCAAACGTTACTCAAAACAATATGTAAAGTTATAAGAAAGCTCTGTTGGTGAATTACATTCTAATAGCATTGTTTTGTATGATATTTAGAATAAACCAGTTGAACTATGATTGTGGGTTATATGTGATCAAGGTACCAGTTTTATCTATGAGTTAACTATACAGTATAGTTAAACATCTGTTATACTGAAATTGTATTATTATTTCACTTTGCAGCCATCATGCAAACTGCATTTAAAAGTAAAATCTGAATAATGTTCAGAAATGAGAAGACAGAATTTTTGCAGAATTGTTTCTTTTCGTATATTTTGCTCATAAATAGTTAAAAAGGGACAATTCATCAGAATAGTTGCTTTTTATGTTTCAAAAGACAGAAAATCACACCTACAGGACTGAAAATGCTGACTTGATTTTAATCCACACTAATAATAACAAATATTTCTAACAGGGGTGACACATGAAAAAGTAGCCTGCAAATCATGGAATGCATGGTAACATGACCTTAGAGAAATATCTACCTAAATATCAATTTTCAATGATGATGACAACCACGGGGGTGTGGTTTGAAAGGGATCTTAATTTTAGTTCATTGCTTACTGTTACGCATGTGTGTTGGAGGATCACCTTCTGGGTTTATTGGAAGTAACCAATTTTTGTCTATTTTGTCACCCCTAAACACCCAATGTGGGCAATTGACTCCACCTTTGCCAGATGGAGGAAGGTGTGAGAAAGGTGTGTCATTTTACACCTGAACTGCCAGCAGCAACAACAAAGTACTCTATAAAAAGAGAAAGCAACAACTCTGCTGTCCTTCTGGGTCTGACTATATAAGTTGTTGGCCCAGTCTACCAGGATGGATGGCTTATCCACTTCCACATTTCCCACGAGTTGACCCAAAGCCACACCTCGTCTTCCAACTCAAAGCTCAATATGTCTTTAAGTGTGTGGTGATCTTAAACCCTCTCTGGAGTGATGCTTGGCCCATTTTTGGCCAAGAGGCACCAGACTTGAACTCCTTCTAGCAGCTACTGGTGTTGTTGCATCCTTGAGGCTTTAATTGTCCCTAAAGGGTTTGGTTATTTTATTGGACGTACTGTGTCACCTGTTTTCTACTCCACCATGGGGAGCATTGCACACTTTTGATAAGACTGCAGCTCTCTTTTATTTTTAATATTTCCCCCATTGGTTATCCTATTGTTGTTTTATGGCAGATAGCAAACAGATAGGGTATACTGCCCTACAGCAGTCACTGTGCTTCTGCACTGGCAGAATGCAAGACCACTCTGTCTCTTGTCTTGACATTTCCTCTGGGATTTAGAGACCTCCTGTGTCATCCCGTCGGTGGCCTTGAAAATTCTTGTCAGTAAGACTGCTTTTTATAAAAGTTCTTTATGTACTGCCATACACATAGTCTTTTATTGTATTTAAATTATACAGTATGCATTGGGTAATTGTGCTCTGTGTAGAGATTAGGCAAATGGAAAGGCTGCAATGTAAATTTAAATTGCATTGAATGAAATGATCTATGCATACAACAATTTAATACAGAAATCAATAATTATTTTTTGCTGTCATTCTGTTCAGCCATTCTAGTATTTCAATTGAACAAATAACATTGCAGGAACAGTTTGTGGTCAGCATTTGAGTAACTGCTTCCTGTTCACACTTACATTCAAAGCTTTTTCATTTTTTATTTTGTGTGCTTTTAGTCAGTTAGTTAGGTCTGTTCATTTTCACATATCATGAAATGATCAATGCTTTAGTGTCAACATGTTTGCTTATCTGTTGTACTTGTAATGTAAGAAGAAAAGGAAAAAATGCACAGCTACAGCACGGTGAGTGCAACACTTATCATAATTATAAAAGATGTAAGGGCAACTTGATAATGTTGCACTTAATGATGGTTACAGGAGGAGGCATTCTTGTAGTGATCCTATTCATTCAGAATATCAAAATGGTGTTTAATTTGACAAAGTCAAGGATAAAGAGAGAACAAAAAACAGTAAGCATCAAATCTGCTGTCCTTCTGGGCCTCACTATATAGACTGTTGATTCTCTTTACCAGGAAGGATGGACAGGCCGCTTCCACATATCCTGCCAGTTGAGTCAAAACCCCAACTCGCCCCACTTTGATGTGACAGTTGGCCAACTTTTTCTCCAGAGGCACCAGAATGGAACTCCCTCCAGTAGCTGCCGGTGCGCCTGCACCCCTGAGCATTTATTTGATTTCAAAGGGTCTAGTCATCTTGTTGGACTTACTGAGACACCTGTCCTCTACTCTACCAGATGGAGCATTGCAAAGAAAAGGAAAAAAAAATTACAGCTACAGCTGATGGTGAGTGAAACAGTTACAGTATCTGTTATAAAAGAATATAGCTTGTCATTTAAAGTTTGTTCACTAAACCCAAATGATTAGTAATTCAAAAGATATACTACGTACTTGTATTATTTTTATACTGTATTGAGGATTACTTGTGTTCTGTTCTGTGTATTGTATTGTATTGACCCCCTTCTTTTTGACACCCACAACATGACCAAACTTCCTGGAAAGGGGTCTCTCTTTGAACTGCCTTTCCCAAGGTTTCTTCCATTTTTTTCCCCTACAAGAGCTTTTTTGGGAGTTTTTCCTTGTCTTCTAAAGAGAGTCAAGGCTGGGGAGCTGTCAAGGGGCAGGGCCTGTTAAAGCCTATTGCGGCACTTCTTGTGTGATTTTGGGCTATACAAAAATAAATTGTGTTGTATTGTATTGTGTACATAATTTCGAAATTCACATTACAGATTTACCATAACATTTTACATTGATATTATTTGTACTGTATTATTTCAGAAATTGTATACTAGATCTATCTTTGTCTTCTACATCACTTTTCAACAATTACATAATGAAAGTTTTTGTTTGAAAAAAAATGTCCTTATGTTTAGCAATTTGATATGAAGGTGTCATATTAATTAAAGATCAAGTAATAATTTAAAATTAATAAACACTTCTACTTCTGTGGCGTAAGACTTTGGATGGTCCTCCCTGATAAAGGTCTTTGCTATTGTGAAGATTCAGAAGATCTGTTTTAGTACTTTGGATCCATTGTTAACTTCTTGCTCCTTCTTTTTAAAAATATATATAGTTTGTATGTATGTATATATTTATATATATGTGTGTGTGGGTGGATGTGTGTCTGTGTCTGTGTATATCAATATACAGTATACTGTATGTGTGTGTATACTAAACAATACAAGAATGTACATTTTTTTATGTATACAGTATATAAATACATATTTTTAAACATGCAATGAGAAATAACTGCAGTACATTTCTTGTTTCTGACATCAACACTTTTCGAAGGCAGTTATTTTGTTTTAGCCAAGTGTGTGCAGACACAGAGGAGAGAATAGAATATGGGAATAAAAGAGATAGATGGGAGAAAACTAAATTGCATGAAACTTTAAACTATACCTAAGGCCAACTGCAAAACCAAAATAACATGAATTCAAAAGAAGCAAAGGATCAGCTATACAGTATGAGTCATTAGCAGCTAATGACTTGTTTGTGAAACTGCCTGGGTGGGCAATTTTTCCGATGTTACTCCCTTCAAAAGTCTGGTAAATTTTTTATGCACTCCATTTGCCTTAGCATAGTTGTGATTAATGTTTATAAAATATTAACGATTACTGTTAACTTACAACTCTGGGCCTTCCTTTTCTCTGACAAATCATGCTTGCTTAAGAATGCCTACGTACAGTATGTGATCCATTTATCCTTCCTTGCTGAAAGACAACGATAAATAACAGTGAGTATTGTTTAAACCAGTGATAAAGTAATCTCCAGTAAGTCCTCATTTTCTTACCTGGAATAGAGGTAAGACAACAGTGTGTTGTAGATTGAGAACTACATCTTGGAACTTTATATTTCTAAAACTAATGTGCACATTTATGTGTTATGTACATGTTTGAATCTCAGATATCAAGAAACATGCCCTTGTTGAAAATTTCAAAATTTCAAAATAAATATACTTTTTTCATAACAAAAATGTGTTTTTAAAGATTTGGCACATGGTATATTCATATTATGTTGTGGACCACAGCTCCCCAGCAGCCTTTATAGATGAGCCACTCCTGATATATCTATAATGGTTTGGTTACTATATTGTTTAGTCGCAATCTCGCCCTACTATGGTGTCAAGTCACCCCAAAAACAAAAAAATCAGGAGCACTCTTTTTAAAATATGCTAAATGATGAGATGTATTTATTCTAAAACTGGTTTCTTCCATGTCTACCCCAAGCTGGTTTCCTCCAAGACTCAAATCTAAGACCTTCTAAACACAACAATGACTGTATAATGGGAATTCTCAAAAATAGAAACTCTGCTTGCAGGAGCAGGAAAATAATTTTAAATTGCTGTCATTTTTAACATGTGTACAGTATCTTCAGGATCTCCACCAGTGCATCCCAGAAAACCTTTAGATACAACCACATAAACAGTTCCACTACTAACACAACCTCAAAAGTTTCTAATGTTCCAACTTTTTCCAACATCAAACTTCTCTACAAAAGTGTTTTTTCTTTCAATATTAATTACAGAAATCCTCTTTAAGACCAATCTAAACCATAGGAAGAGGTCTGAGCTAGAATCAATGCTTCCCTCCTATCACTGCACTAGCCAAGTGCACCTACCTTCTCAAATGTTTTGCATTCTAAGAAACACAGAATTTAGAAGGTAGAAAATCGAGGATTAAAGTGAAGGAACTCCATCAACAGGATATCTTTAAACTCTTCACCCTCACCATCTTCCTGTAGTCTAGTGACTTTTAAATATATACCCTCCCCAATCCTTGTTCTACCAATCAAACATCCTCAGGCTGAAGGCTACACCACCTTCATTCTAACAAGCTTGGGTTTATTAAATGAATTGTTATGATAGTCTCTTAGGCTCTTCCCTGCCATTATCTTCAGTTGGAATAAGCTAGGTTTTGTTATTTTACCTTATACTATTTGGTCAGGAATGCCACACTTTTCACTGTAAGGCATGGTCTTCATTCCCAGGATTAATAATCTATATGATTACCTGAGCAATCTAAGATAGAAAAGTTCTTGCACAGGTTTTAAAAGGACAGCATCTTATACATATTTTGTAAATGATTTTGGCAAGTCTGGATTAGAGTGTAGAGCTATGGTGTTTGCAGTGGTTAGTTCTGCTAACTCCTATCACATACACTTCTAAAAATAATGGTACCAGAGCAAAGCCAAAAGACCCATCTGCATGAAGGTTCTAGAAAGCATCTTTATTTATTTAGATCTGTAACAGGCTTAATACAGTAAGTAAATACTGTAGATGGTAAAATATATGTGAAATACCAATGGGTCTCCCTGCAGTAACACAGGCTAAGTCCAGGTTTTCTTAATCTGTTAGTGCCGTGCATACCACCATACATAAAACATTTTGCTTTTTTTCTACATATTAGGAAGTTTTTCAAAATACAAAAAAACAACTTCCTATATCAAAGAACCTATACCAAAATGAAATGGTACTTGGTCAAGCAATGGAATGACAACAAACCACACAACCCAGTAAAGAACCAGATAGTGCTAGTAAAGAACCATTATTTTTAAGAGCGTACTTGGTTACTGGCTGCATAGAGTTCCCCATGTGTATTTGGTTTCCTCCCACATCCCTAAAGATATGCATGTTTGATCACTGCCTTCCCTGTTTTGGCAGCCTTTGGACAAGGTTTTTATTTGCAAATGGATAATCAAATCGGATGTTTTTTTTTCACTTTTCAAAAGACAGGCACACTTGAGTCCTTTGAAAGATCTCTACATAATTGTCTATATAAGAAGGATGAATTGAATGAGAATAATTTCACAAAGAAAAAGTAAGTCATATTTTCAGGGAGCAAATAAACTTTGCAAATGTTTTACTTTCCCTTCATATACCCTAGTTGTGTAAACAGAGAAAATGTTATGTTTAAAATTTAGCTTTCAGTTTAAAATAGATTTACACATTTCAGGAATTCCTGAATACAATTTGACAACTGGTTGTGCTGTTCCTGTGTGTTAGGGTGAAAATCTGTGACACAATAACCCAAAAATAAATCAATTATTCTAAGAGAACTTGGCGTAGTCATTACCACAGTAAAATGTTGGAAGCCTATTGATTTTAAGCAGAACTCTCTCTACAGAGAAAACTAACATCGAATATAGATAGAAAAACAGAAAGTGCTGAGGAGAGGTCAGATTTTCAAAATCCGAGTTTTGTCTAGAGGGAAAGTCATGTATTTGAGGTAGTAAGAACAATAGAAAAGAACAAGAATAAGAAGTTACATCAGTTTTGAATTCCAAACATTGTGGAAGTTAAATGTAAAGAAATGTCTTAAAATAAAAATAAATCTTGTTCAGTATGCTGTTTAATTGTATTATAAGAACAAGACAAGTTAAAATGATTCAGATTAGACAGTATATATGTGCTACAATAACATAGTGTTCTGACCATTGTTGGTTATTGGGTTGCACCCAGTATTGCCAGGGTGGGCTCAAGCCACATGCAACCATGTATTGGATTTAACAGGTCTGAGAACATAATGTTATGTTATATTATAACAGTCTTCAGGCTAAACAAACTTGATCCAACATAACAGGCACTGGCCTTAACTGAGGCCTTTTTGTTAAAGGTCATCACTAACTACACCCGTATGAGTGTAACCCAACACCAAAATTAATAATAAGTCAAGTCAAATTAATCCAGACCAAGGTGGAAGGAGGAGCTGGAGCCTATCCCAGCTAGCATAGGGTACGAGGCAGGAACAAGAGTGTCTGGAGGAGAATTTGAGCAAATGTTGAAAAAAGCACAGCATAGAAAAGAACGAAAGAAAGAGAAAAAGAGACACAGGGATGAGTTAGATGAATTACTGTGCAAGTATTTAGCAATCCTTGTAGACAGATAGTGACCTCAGTGCATAATAGTCTTAGCACTTCCATCAAATCAATGCAAATGGCCATAAATACAGTTGTTATTAAAAAGTTTCAATTGCACTTGGTAGTTTTGATATTTTATTTTACGTTGAATCACAATGGATTTAACTTGGCTTTGTTGGCCATGACAACCTTGTGTCTGTGATCACAGACCTCTATCAGTTCTTACACATCTGAACACTGCAATTTCCCCCCCATTCTTCAATGCAGAACTGATCAAGTTCTGTGAAGATGCTGTGGGATCATGAGTGAACAGCCTTTTTTCTGTCCAGCCACAAATTCTCAATTGGCCCATCCACCCAAGGACATCAACTTTGTTCTTTTTAAGACATTCTTGTATGGCTTTAGCTTTACATTTAGTGTTGTTGTCTTGCTGGAAACCAAATCTTCTCCCAAGGTGCAGGTCTCTTGCATACAACATCAGATTCTTTTTCCAGGGTTTTCCTATATTTGCTGTATTAATGTTATCATCCAGCCTCACAAACTTTATAGGGCCTGCTGCAGAGGAAGCATCCCCAGACCATGATGCTATCACCACCATGCTTCACAGTGGCAATGTTGTTGTTTTGATTATGTGATTTGTTGGGCTTATACCAAACATGGCATCTAGTCTGATAGCTAAAAACTTCAATTTTGAACTCATCAGACCATGGAAACATCTCCAATTTAAGTACAGAGTTTCTCATATGCTTTCTGGAAATGTATGTGTTTTTTTAAAAGTGACTTTCTCTTTGCCACTCTCACATAAAGCAGCATTTTGTGAAGCATCTTAGCAACAGTTATTGTTGAATTCACAGTATCTCTAATCTCACCCGCTGTATCTTGTAACTCCTTCAGAGTTGTAATAGGTGATTAGTCTTTTTTCTTCCATGATCACTCAGGTTTTGTGGATGGCCTGCTCTATGCAGATTTACAACTGTACCATTTCTTAATACTTGATTTATCTGGACTCCAAGGGAAATTCCGTGACTTGGATGTTTTCTTGTATCTATCTCCTGACTTATGCTTTTCACAGAGCTTCTTGGAGTTTTCTTTTATCTTCTTCGTGTAGATTAGACCGCAATACTGAGTCACTGGAAATTGGACCTGCCAGACAAGGTGCTTTTATACTACAGTCAATTGAAACCCCTTGACTAAAGACAGGTGATCTTCATTAAACTAATTATGTAAATTCTAAATTCAATTGGCTGCACCAGTGATGATTTAAATGTATAATAGAGAGAGTCTTTCTCTGTTGATCACTGTCAAAAAATTAAATGCATCGTGATTCAATGTTGCACAACAGGAAAGTGTGAAAATGTCTAAAGGGTGAAAACTTTTTTATAGGCAATATGTTCCTGTGGGCTCATCACAGCTTTAGTACTTTTCAGTAAACCTCTTTTCTTACAAAGTGCTGCTGTCCACTTTAGTTTCAAAATAAAATTTTATCATCTACACAACATGGCCCAAATAAGATCATGACAGGTTGGTTTCTGGCTTTACTTGTCTGTTTTTTAACAAATGTTTTCGATCTTTAATGTTGACCATCAACTGTCCTGTCCGGTCATTCAGTTTATCTCTAAAGTGTCTTCTGTCACTTTAGTTATTTTTCAAATGTTTATTGGAAAAATTGAAATGGTTATGACACCTTTTTTTTGGGTGGCAAGTAGGGCTGTCCCTAGTCACACACAAAGACACCTTTCCTAAAGCAACAGACATGAACTACGCATGCGAAACCCACTGTTGCAGAAGGCAACTCTACTCAGCAGATGTGTGTCAGCAGACAAAAGACATGCTATTTCTGAGTTGCTGAGTAGAAGTACAGCTTTTCTGTAGACAAGATCATCAATTTCTGCAGGCTAGTGCTCTGCTAGCCTTTTGAATATCATCTGATAAGAATGTATTAATCAGCTGAGATGGCACTTTTATTGAATTTTTGCCAAAGGGTGTCTGGAAAGGAAAGCTAATCTGAAATTGATTTTTGTGTCCATAACATAGCATCTGACAAACGAGAGGAGCCCATATAGTCCATCAGATTGTTTGTTTAGCAAATATATCATCCGAATTATAATTTGTTAAACTATGTGACTCAGTAGTTTGTTCCAGATTCCCATAGCTCTGTAGGTGAAGAAGGGCTTCTCATTTCATGGTGGCCTATTTGTAGCTGTGATCCTAAGTTGACCTCTTACCAGCACTGAGGAGCATGTTGAGAACTTGTGAACTTTCGAAGGCTGTGCATTGAACTGTTACTGAATTAGCCAACAGTGCATTCTTCCTTTAAAACCAGTCCACTTCCAAGGTGGGTGTTTAGGGATGTCCCATTAACCCTGACTTACTATTTTAGTTCACTTTGTTTATCACGCAGCTGAAGAATTTCACTGTACTGTGTATACATGGCAATGTTACTGCTATTTCCAACTGCAATTGTTACCAGTTCTTTGAAGTACAGGACAATTTAACCATTGTCCAGCTGGGTTTGGGAAAAACTATAAAAATTATGCTGAAACCTCTATTGGAGGAATCTATAAAAATGGGAATAGCTAGGGGAAAAGATGAAGAGTTGGAGTTGGGAATGCGGTTAAAGCAGAATAAAACTTCTGGAAACAAAATGTGGGCAAGATTAGAAAGCTTTATTTGTTTCTGTATGTATTTTTGTGTGTGTCTCTAATGATACAGCATAAAGCTTTACTTTAAAAATGGAAGCCGAGTGCCAGACTTCTGCAAAGTGGAACACAAGTACAGTATATGACACTTTATCTGGGTGATAACAGAATAAGTCATGCTGTGTATAAGAAACTGCAAAGAATATGATGAAATGCCCACTCAGCCAAGACAAGTCAGACTGCACCTCAAGGATGGAGACAAAGAGCTGCACTGGAAGTTGGAATAAAGTCACCATCATTCCACAGAATCTCACATCACTCCGAAGTATCAGTATCTCTTTAATCTGTGTCATGAGTAGAATCAATAAATTAAATAATAAAGCCTCCATTACCCAGTATCATGGAAGTATTTGTTCTTAAAACGAAATGGGCAGCACTTTCTACCTTTGTGACTATTCCAGCTCAACATGAACCTTTTGAAAATCTCAAAGTTATCCTAAAGGCTTACTTCACTTCTTGCTAAAAAGGCTGTGCATCAATGCATCTTCAGAATATAACATCGTCCTTTACACATTATCTACACAAAATGTAGACCATGGGTCATGTTATACTGTAGTTCTTTTGAGCAACTTTATAGTGAAAAAATCTTCAACAGCTCAGATAAAACATTTTATGGGCTATTATTGAATTCTTTGGTAAACAGTTTTCAAAAGCCATAGATAATGCGCAAGGCACTAATTGTACATTTATTCCAATGAAATAAATCAAGTGTGTCACTCCAAATCATCCATCATACACATTTTAAATAACAAAGTAATTAGGCGATTAAAAAAGGTAAATACATAAAATAGCTCTAAGCCAAGAATGGATATTATTTGACAGGAGGTGGAAACATGCCAAGTAAAAATGAAATAGTAGTACACCAGATACAGTTAGACATCCCCATGAGCCAACTGAGGCACAACATGTAAAAGCGCAAGTCCACTAGAGAACAAAGTTTATTGGAGGGGTTTTGCTTTGGTCTAAGCCTGACATTCTCAAATCTGCTTAAGACAAATAAGGGACGCAGGGGGGCTGCAGCCTATTCCAACAGCACAACATGTCATGATTGCACTTTTGGGAACATTTTGTTTTCACAATTTTTTTTTCTTGCATTATTATTATGATTTTAACCATTAATGCATGCTATCTTTTTACAGTTTTGATTTGGGTGCTGCCATTTAGCAATGTGTTAGTTTATGGTTTCAGCCATACTGCTTTTGTCAGTGATGTCTGTTACCTGATACATCACATCACCTTATAGAGATTATTTTAAAATACGCTATTGGGCAAGTCATTTTTTTGATTAAAAAACAAACCATGTGTGCAGCTAGGCCTAACTATTTGGTTAGCGTCCACAGACTTTTGCATAGAGTTAGAGACCCTTCTTTTTTTTACAGTTTATTTTTTGTTGTCCTGCTTTTTGAACACTTTGCTTTGTTATTTTGATTGCTGTTTTGCACATTCCTTAAAATGTTACCTTTATTATTATTTAGCCAGTCATTTTTCCATCTTATAATACTGACAGGGCAGTCCTATCTATGTATTCAAACTAGGTGATTTTACAGGGTGATATTCGGGCAGGCGCGGCCAAAAATGCCATTTTAAACTAATATGCAGCCTATAAGGAGCTTGATTGTAAAGCACATAAGCTCCCCCTAATCTCAATGAATCGCTGATGGATGTGTGTCACTTCCAACTTGGGTCACTCAATGGATCTAGCATCACTTTTGATCTGCTGGATGAGTTATTGTCGATCAGTTATGAAACACAGCATTGTTAAATGACCAAAATGATCTGGATGCAAATATAAGAAGAAAATACTATTGAAAAAGCAGCTGCTCCAAAAACTCAAAGGCTCATTCTTGACATACTGTTTGCTATCTCAGACTCAGTTTGCAAAGATGACTCATAATCCACCATCATCAACCATCAAGTCTCTGATTCCACTAGAAACTTTGCTTCAATTCAAGTAACAGTGGACATGGAGGGCTCTCTGCTCACTGCAATAGTAATAGCAGCTGTCTCTTTTAAAAAAGAAACTGACCAGCAGCTAACATTATAAACTGTGGACGTTATGAACGATTCCAGCAGTACAGTAACAGAGGACAGGTTTACAATTTCCATACAATCTGAACTGGTGCAGAAATTGAAACAGAAGATGTTTCTAAAACCTCTGTGGCAATGAAGGTGCAGTGTACTGCCATCTAAAGGATAAAGATGAATATGTATGTAAGCTACCAGTCTTGGTTGTGCAAAAAACATTTTCCCTCATAGACCAATTTGTGTTGTGCTTGAAAGAGTGATGGCATTATCAGGAGATTTGCATTGGTGCCGAATGAGTGTCTTGTACTGTCATTAAAGTCTCTAAAGTCTTGCAGAGCTCTGTCTGGCCTCCATGTGTGTCGTATAGCCTTCATAACAAGTGTTGAAAGTGCCAGTAATGTTTTGTGTTCAATGGCTGATACTGTAGTGTGTGTGGTGTTTACTGTAAGTGCTATTGCCTATGGGTAGTAATAATGCAAATTCAAAGGGGGCAGAACAATTGTGTTTCACTATGGGTGGTAGAATGGGATGCATCAGACTTGCATATTGAGCACAAGGAAGGAAACAGCCCTGGATAAAATGCCAATCCATTTGGGTCTTTGGGCTTTCCCATTAGTTGATTTAGAGGGCTATTTATTTCTCATTGCCTTCATTTTAACTTTGGGAAATCAAGCTGCTGGTTTCTCTAAGGTGAGGCAGACCTTACATGTTCAAGCTTTAAGCCATGTTTAGTTAACCCTTTAATTAACTTCCATTCTTTTCCTTATGTTTTAATAATTTATTGTTACAATTTCATTTAAGTATATACTTGTAATAATTTGTAGAGATTATACAGTATATATATTAACTAAAAATTCCATAGAACCTCCCATTATTTGCATGCTTACTGTATATCCTTTCATGAAGTTGATTTTTTGTCTAACACATATTTGAGGCAGAAGAATTGGTAATGCTTGCAAACCTTTTTAAAATGGTATTTCATATCTTCAAGCATATGATACTGTATTTTCAAATGTCCTAGATGACCCCGATTCCAGTCAACGACTTAAAGCTGAGACACAAAATACTTGTGATAATATTCTGAGTTCAATTTATATGTGCATTAACATAAATATTTGTACAGTACATAGTCATTTTTAGATAGATAGATAGATAGATAGATAGATAGATAGATAGATAGATAGATAGAAATGTATTTGTCATTTTACTAATGTGTTTTCATAATATACAGTATTTTAGCCCTTTTTAGGAATACAGAAAATGAGTCAAATAATCAATTTTCACAGTGATGGCCCTTTTTCTAATACATATAAATAATTTTCAAAAAAGAAATAAATACAACAAATGTGCCTTGTTCAGGTCTAGTTCCACCATGAGCCAATCAGGCCAGGCAGAACTCAACTGCTAATGCCCTATATATTGAGTTAAGCAGGTCACAAATTGGACGACTGGATGCATTAATACAATAGTTGCTGCCTGGGAGAACTTGATCTTAGACAACAACAGACGTTGTCTTCATTTGAGTAACAAGAGTTCAAAACATGCCGTTAATGGAGCAGCAAACACACTGATTGCAGTAGTCACACAAGCACTGTTGACCTCAACTGGTAATTCGCTGAAAGATTCCACAAGTTGGGGTTTCAAAATAAAACAACAATCTGCAAAGCAAAGATCATAAATGGAGCCATGATTGCTAAAGCATCAAGTAAATACCTGAGAAACAATATCTTTCCTTCTTTTGTATTCTTTTCTCTCTGTCATTTTCCCATGTCCCACCACTACCTTTTCTATACTCATTTCAAATGAACAATCTTTTATCGAAATCACCCAATCTGACACTAGCAGATGAGAAGCCACAGAGTATACAACATTATAAATGCAAGTAAATTAGGTTTTAGGAATGATTATTTGGATTTCAAACAGTGAAGTCACTCATGAGGTTCTATGCTACTTCTTGCCCACTCATGTCTTCTGGTGAAAGGTGTCTGGTGATTCCTCCACATCTGCATAGCATTAAATATCAGTTCAGAATGTTTTCCTATGTAGCTTCTTGCTAGTGGAATAACCTTCCTATATCCATGCAAACTGCTGACTCCTTCATTGTATTTAAGAAACATTTCAAAGGTCTAATTGATCAATGAACATTTCATAGGTTCTTGTAATTAAGGAAAGATGAACTATTCTTGTATTGTTCTGCTTGGTATAAAAGCTCTTGTGATGACCTTATCCTGTAATACTTGTTTCAAAATAGTCCCCCAGACTGATCTTTTTTAGATTATGTTGACCTCATTTATATGTCGCTTTAAGGTCACATCTCATTAAGTGACTTTTCCAGTAATTTTCAGTGGTAGCCTTCATTTCCATATTCTGAGAAAGTCAGAGGCAGTCAGTGGCGCATTCCCGTGAGGCCTAGTCGTGCAATGTGACATGCCCAGTGACTCAGTCCAATGTGTCCATGACAGATTTGATTTGCTCTTTAGTTGTAGGGCTGGGCTCTGTGCGCATTAGAACTGACAACCAATGAACGCTCAGCCAGAAGTACAATGTGTATAGTAAGGAACAAGAATATTTTGGATGTCACGTATAGAAGAGGATTTTGTTTGTCTGTGGTCTTGTGTTTTAAGTACCATGATAGAATGAAAGAAAAATAATGGGATGAGATTGCTGCTCAACTTGCCATGCCTGTTAACCCTTTATACTGCATTGGGCTTCATCAACAGAACATTATTGGATGTCAGAGAAAGGGCAAGCATGACTCTACTAGAAGGTCAGCATGTGATCACTAAATGTGAAATAGGTAGCAATTTTCAGTTATTTAAATTGAAGCGGTCCAGCAACAAGATCAGCAAATCTAACTTACTCAACAACTAGAAATCACACAATATGACATCAGCTTTAGATAAGGGCATTTGCTAAGTGACGAATGTAACAAAAACTTGTACGCATCTAGCCATAACCTATTTAAAAAAACAATTAAGTAATACCATGTCATTCAGTTCAAAACATGTCTACTGACTGACATAAAAATGCTATAACTTTGCAAAATTGTCCAAAAAAGTGCGTAAATAAAAATACTGAAAAGAATATTAAAACAGAACTTTTTTTTTGTTTGTTTTTTGAACGCTTCATTCATGGTGAATGTGGGTGTGACTTCACCGCAACTATACAAGTTTAGGAAAATTGAAGCCAAGTTTATACATACAGTTTTTGTGATCATATTTTTCTAATTGAAAAAAGTCAACATGTAAACCACATGAAATGTCAACATATAAGAAATAACACAAAAAGTGGCCAACATTAACCATCTTCCAAATTTTATACATACACATTGCAAACAAATAGAAAACAATTGATTAATAATGGCTGAGTTTCCTGAAGGAAATGCTTTTGAATTGCTTTGGGCCAGTGACTGAAAAAACAAATAAAAACATGCAATCCCCATGTCACACTGGAGTGCTGTCTTTAGTCGCTGGTCATATTTTCTGAAAATGCCTAGTGATTTTTTTGTCTTTGGAGCTATGAAACTCAGAAAGTGGATGGCCAGGTGCTGGAGAGGAGTCAGAGGCATTGCTCTGGGTCATTGTCTTCGCCATCGAGACCCACAAATTCTTCCCTGGTGTTACCTTAAAGTCAGTCCTCATAAGGATTATGATATTCTGCTGTATATGACAATATATATAATCACAAACCTACATACTGCAATTCCGGAGTCTGGGAGTCATAGCTTTTCCTGGTAGCACTGTGTGCAAGATAGGAAACAGCTCTGGATGGAGTGCCAGTCCATGCCAGGGGCCACACATACAAACACTCAAATTTACACTCATACCGAGCTGATATAGAGTTGATAATTCACCTAATCTGCACATCTTTAGTGATGTGGGAGGAAAACTGAAGGTCCTGATGGAAAATCCATACAGACCCATCACAGAAAACAACCAGGATTTGAATCTGTGATGCAGAAGTGGTAACTACTGTGCCCTCCTTGCTGTGTATATTAATTTTCCAATGATTACATTAAATAATGTATAGGGTGGTCCAGATCTAATTATGCAATTTTCATTACGCTATAACTTATTAAGTTTATTACATAGAAAATCACTCGAAAAATCCCAGACCATAGAAAAGTGCGTGAACTGATGACATGAAGAATCATCTTTGCGCTGAACTGGAATCGACCTCGCATAAATCAAAGTCATTCAGACTGGACCACCCTGTATGGTTTCATTGCAGCAATATAAAAATGTCAGTTTTATTCCCAAATCCTAATCATAAGTCTATTCTTCATTCAGCACCTCTTACCAGACAACTGTCTATTCAGAATATATTCAGCATATAGCATATTCATGTTGCATATTCAGAACATGGCTGAATATGCTACAGCATATCAGGAATATGGTATGCCATTTATAGCCGTTGAAAACAGACATACAAATTTGCTTCAGTTCCATTAAATTTAGTCTTATAAACGACACTTCCACTTAAACGCCCAACAGAATACATGCGGCCTTTCAAAAATTCTAATTGAATGACAATTTCCATATAAATTATGACTTTTTGAATTTTTTCTATAGATGATTACTACTTCTTTATTAAATTTTATACGCATTATTTCTGTTTATGTGTTAACAGCTAATTATTTGGTTGATGCAGAGGAAACAGAAACCTTGACAATGTTTTAAAAGTGTCTGCATGATATATTGGAATGACTTGGCTAAACAAAATGACTTGATGGACTGAATGGTCTCCTTTCATTTGTCACATTTCTTATGTTCTTCATTAGCTGTGCTACCTGTCTATAATGGATTGAAATCTAAATAATCAACTTAGACCTCAGCATTAATATTTGCAGTGCAACATGCTATGAACATGTCTCTGCTAGAAGCCAATTGGCATGGATTAATAAAAGCAGTGTTGATGTTTATGATGTGCCATCTGTTGGAATGAGAAATGCAATGCATTTTATTACTAAAAATGTTTGTGATGCGCCATCTTTTGAAATAACGTATGCAATGCATATGTCTCTGTTGTATGACATTTAGTATGGGCTTTATAAAAGCAGTGTTGATGTTTGTGATGCACTATCTGTTGGAATGACAAATGCAATGCATTTTATTACTATAAATGTTTCTGATGTGTCATTTTTTGGAATGACAGAAACATAGCAACAGGACAGACACATAAACATAGGCACTTATTCTTTTATTAAAGTGGACATTATAGTTCTAGAGAAATTAATTGAATTTCACAGCCAGAAAATTAATTATATAAAGTTAAAGAATTGGAAAAACCAGTTACTTTTTTATTTCTCCAATAAAAAAAGATTTTTTAACTAATGTGCAATAAATTACAAGTTAACCTGTGCAGGATCAGATTTACGACACCAGAGGGCACCATACAACTGTTTTTCTAAAATCCTTTAATGATCAGTCACATTTTTTGCTGATCCTACACTAAAAAGAGGGTAAAACATTTAAAACAAACTGAAATTTTTCAGATGACAAACTGTTCTCTAAGATTTACATTGTAATGATTTTGAAAATCTCAATATTTGGGAAGTATGTTTTGAACAATTACCCTATTCAAAAATATTTTAGCTGCATTAAATTTCATAAAAGAGAAAAGTAAAACTTAGATAAGATCATTTACACAGTAAGGTTATAGGAGACAAAAATAAAGCTAAATATAATTTCTCTTGCCTATCTAACTATCTTTGTAATTTATACTTCTTTGAAAAGTTATCATTAGCTTTATTATAGCGTTGGAGGTAGAGAATAGTCACCTCCATTATGTTAACAAGTGCACTAGGCTTTGAAGAATGTGATATATGTTATCTTCTATACAATAACATTTTCCAGTAGCTATTGCATTAGCATTTCATTCATTCATTCAATTATCCATTATCATAACCAATGTTAGGATGATGAATGAAGAGGCACAGCCTATTCACAGATTCAGAAATTTGCCATCTTCACCTTCTAAATAATCCAGTTTTTGTACAATGTGTTTGTCATCACTAGTGTTAAAATTTGACTTGATACAGAATTCAGTTACCTTGTTCATCATTGAGTTTTTAGGAAGCACAGAGATGTACTTTACATCTGCTGCATCACAGCATCAGGTCCTTAAGATTAGGTTTCACTCCAGTTTAAGTGACATATGCATGTTCTCCCTGTATTTGTGTGAATTTTCTTGGGTTACTCGAGGATTATCTCGCATCAAGGTAGGCTACTTTGTTGACTCTAAATGATCTAAGTATGAATGTGGCGCTGGTGTCCTTTTCTGGGTTAGTTCTTGTTGTGTTCTATAATGGTGCATGGATGAGCTCTATCTGCAAGTTTTAGCTGTGAAAAAAAAAATAATAGTAATAAACACATACACACTCACTATTATTGACATCATCACTAAATTATAAACATATTGGATTTTGCTTAAACATTAGTGCAGGTTGAATTATTCAACAAAATAAAAAATATTCCACCTATCAAATACAGTCATATGAAAAAATGTTCATATTTATTTTCTCAGCCTACATAATAATTTACTTTCAACAAAAAAGATAACAGTGGTGTGTCTTTCATTTCCTAGGAACATTTGAGTACTGGGGTTTTTTCCAAACAAAGATTTTTAGTGAAGCAGTATTTAGTTGTATGAAGTTAAATCAAATGTGAAAAACTGGCTGTGCAAAAATTTGGGCACCCTTGTAATTTTGCTGATTTGAATGCATGTAACTGCTCAATACTGATTACTTGCAACACCAAATTGGTTGGATTAGCTTGTTAAGCCTTGAACTTCATAGTCTGGTGTGTCCAATCATGAGAAAAAGTATTTAAGGTGGTCAGTTGCAAGTTGTGCTTCCCTTTGACTCTCCTCTGAAGAGTGACAGCATGGGATCCTCAAAGTAACTCTCAAAAGATCTGAAAACAAAGCTTGTTCAGTATCATGGTTTAGGGGAAGGCTACAAAAAGCTATCTCACAGGTTTAAACTGTCAGTTTCAACTGTAAGGAATGCAATCAGGAAATGGAAGGCCACAGGGACAGTTGCTATTAAACCCAGGTCTGGCAGGCCAGGAAAAATGCAGGAGCAGCATATGGGCAGGATTGTGAGAATGGATACAGACAACCCACAGATCACCTCCAAAGACCTGTAAGAACATCTTGCTGCAGATGGTGTATCTGTACATTGTTCTACAATTCAGCGCAGTTTGCACAAAGAACATCTGTATGGCAGGGTGATGAGAAAGAAGTCCTTTCTGTACTCGCGCCACAAATAGAGTCACTTGTTGTATGCAAATGCTCATTTAGACAAACCAGATTAATTTTGAAACAAAGGTCTTTTGACTGATGAGACAAAAATTGAGTGATTTGGTCATGACAAAAAGCGCTGTGCATGGCAGAAGAAGAATACCGCATTCCAAGAAAAACACCTGCGACCTACTGCCAAATTTGGTGGAGGTTCCACCATGCTGTAGGGCTGTGTGGCTAGTTCAGGGACTGGGGGCCTTATTTAAAGTCGAGGGTCGGATGAACTCAACCCAGTATCAACAAATTCTTCAGGATAATGTTCAAACATCAGTCACAAAGTTGAAGTTACGCAGGGGTTGGATATTCCAACAAGACAATGACCCAAAACACATTTCAAAATCTACAAAGGCATTTATGCAGAGGGAGAAGTACAATGTTCTGGAATGTACTAACTTGAATATCATCGAAAATCTATGGGATGATTTATAGCAGGCTGTCCATGCTCAGCAGTCATCAAATTTAACTGAACTGGAGAGATTTTGTATATAAGAATGGTCAAAAATACCTCCATCCAGAATCCAGACACTCATCAAAGGTTATAGGAGGCATCTAGAGGCTGTTATATTTGCAAAAAGAGTAGGCTCAACTAAGTATTGATGTAATATCTTTGTTGGGGTGCCCAAATTTATGCACCTGTCTAATTTTGTTATGATGCATAGTGCATATTTTCTGTTAATCCAACAAACTTAATGTCACTGCTGTAATGCTACTATTTCCATAAGGCATATCATATATTAAAAGGAAGTTGCTACTTTGAAAGCTCAGCCAATGATAAACAAAAATCTGAAGAACTAAGAGGGGTTACCAAACTTTTTCATATGTCTGTAGAACAATAAACATCCCAAAGAAGGGATTCTCCATAAAGTGTTTTATTTATTGTTATGAAGTATACCCTTATACTTTTCATAATTTTTAAGCCTTTTTGAAAACAAAATACAGATAAGCAAATTGATACAAGACAGGTAAACCTTCGTGCAAACAAGTAAAACCTACAACTATGCATGCCCCAAACTGCCTACAAGGTGGCAGTAGAGCTCTACTTTTTATTGTGTTAAAACATTGAATGGAACAAAACTTCACATAACACCTTTTCGAACATGAAAACCATCTCAAAGCAGCACAAGTATATGAAACAGATGTACCAGAGCTTCAGTTTACCAAACATCTGCTGTTCTTATGGATGGCATTCGTGCATTACTAAAACCTTTTAGAACTGTAGTCATTTTATGTTATTAAAATACAGACTTAATTAGATCAGATTAGATTAAATTAGATTAGGTGTACAGTATTTTATTAATCTTCAAGGGGAATTCACAGGCATATTGCAGTAAAATATAAATAAAATACAATGCAATTTATTTTTGTATAACACTCTTCACCGGCATGGTGGCGCAGTGGGTAGCGCTGCTGCCTCGCAGTTAGGAGACCCGGGTTCAGTTTCCTCCCACAGTCCAAAGACATGCAGGTTAGGTGGGTTGGCGATTTTAAATTGACCCTAGTGTGTGCTTGGTGTGTGTGTGTGTGCGCGCCCTGCGGTGGGCTGGCGCCCTGCCCGGGTTTGTTTCCTGCCTTGTGCCCTGTGTTGGCTGGGATTGGCTCCAGCAGACCCCTATGACCCTGTGGTTAGGATATAGCGGGTTGGATAATGGATGGATGGATAACACTCTTCACTCAATGCGTATGCAGAGTGATTTGAACAATTCTCTGTTAAAATACAAGTATAGATAGGTAAAACATATAGAGAACTAGGTAGAAAGTGATTAAACGTAAATTGAATCCAACAATGTCTGTCCATTAATTAATTGATGAACTACAATAATCATAATAATAATACAGATGTCAACTCATAGTACAATATAACAATATGAGTAAAACATATTATCCAATAAAAATGAAGATAAAACAAATAACAAGTAAGTTGAAGTTTGCAGTACTTTTCTATGGCTGGAGTGATGAAAGGGATGTGTATGTTACAGTATTAGCTTATCTTATAATCTGTGCATACAAACTAACCTTAAGTCTACTGAAGTGAATGCTGATGGCCCTGTACAATTTCCACAAATGATGAGTAAGAAATGTTTCTGCCATTCTAAGATAATGAATGTTGTTTATGTCTCAAACAGAAGGTCTCTACGTGTTGGTAATATTCTATGCTGCCATCACGACTTTCTGCAGCACTTCAGATTCTGTACTAGGAACTGATGCAACCATTGATGATGGACATTTTACATACAGAGGTTTGTAAGAACATATTGAGAAATGTGAGCTGCCCTCTGATCTTTGAGGAAGTAGAACTGCTCTGACCCTGTATGATAAGAATCAAAATGTACTGTGCTCCCTTCAGTTCATCAATAGTGGTCACTCCAAGAAATTTAAAGCTGCTTGACCTATATTTAAAAAGTTCATTGCTTGATTCATCACTGACTGCAGTTGTTTAGAGATGTACTTTGCCATAAGGAACTCTTTCAGTTTTCATTTATTTAACTGTTATGTGGTGACATTCCCATTAAACAGGCTATCGAAAACACATAATATATGAAAATTAATACATTCAGCATATTGAAACACATATGTACAATGGACAAGAGGAGGCACTCTCACCTTGTCCTTACACTCATAAATAAGTACAGAATGCCCAAAGTAGAAAAAAAAGATTATTTATTATCAATATTAATTATAGAAAGTTACAGGGTGTTAGGAGATACTGGGTACAAATAAACAGAACATAACTGTATTACATGCGTAGTTAACCCCTCAATCGATGATCTACTCTATCTATCTATCTATCTATCTATCTATCTATCTATCTATCTATCTATCTATCTATCTATCTATCTATCTATCTATCTATCTATCTATCTATCTATCTATCTATCTGCCTTGCCTATATGTGGTAAATATTCATTTGGTCTTCACCTGATCTGTCCTTCTATATTTCTTTTACCATACCTCTGGCTTTTCTACAATCCTCCTTTTCTCCCAAAGACAGAATTGGCAAGCCATGAAAGGAAAGTAATAAGATATCAGGAATACAAAAGTGAGGTTGAAAACAGGGAAGACTAACAAATGTGAAATTACATCTAAAATGAACAACAAACCTCGTAAAGTCAAAATATTCTAGCAATAAGGCCAGTGTAAAGAAGATCTATAAAAAAACACTTGTGAAAGTTGTTTTAATTATATCAACAAACATGGTCACCAGATAACAAGAGAGTAACATCATGTTAATGTTGTCACGTGACGTGGCCGCTAGGAACAGGACTTGCTAACAGAGACCAGCATCTTAGCAATGGGACTGCAAAACAGTGGTGTCTATCTGATAAAAAAAAAAATGGCACAGCTAAATAATAAAAAAAATAAAACTACTAGTCTTTAAACAAGATGAGAGTGAAACTAAAGAAAGAGATTAAAAATGCTAGGAAAAAAGTAGTAATATATAAAAATAAAAATAAAAATCCTGTGGCTCAGGTACAATGACTAAATCATAACAGAGCCTGACAAATTCTTACCATCAAATACTTTCTTTTCACTCCAAGCTTACCACTAGCCTAACTGTGAAGGGTTTTTAAGCCCAATTCTGAAACTACTCTCCAAGAACATCCCAGCATCAACTCAAGGCCATTGAATTATGATTGTTGTCATAAAGTCCAGGCCAAAAACAAAAACCAAAAAAAGCGTGAGGACACACAATATAGGTTTTTAGATTAATCTGGAGATTAGGACGCATGCAATGTCACATTATAGGCTCAAAAAACAACGAAATGGTGGCATCAATAATACTTCAACATAACATCATACACAATTCAAAATAAATACAATTACTAAATAGTACCGGTATTATTTCATTTGACCACCACAAAAAAAAAACTGCATCCATTGCAATCATTACATAAAATCAAAGGATCTGCCGATAAAAATTTTGAATGGAGTAGTGGAGAAAGAAGAAGAGCAAACAACTGAGAGTCAAATTTAACAGGAAATGTTACTAGAGGCAAAAGAAGTGACCATCTCATCAACAGTGACAAAAAACAAGAAACAAATACAGATGCAATTTGATCTAGAATTCTTGGATAAAATCAATCCTTTTTTGAAAAAAAAAGTTTGCATGTTGAAATGAATATGGCTTGGTCTTATAAAGATAACCGCAATGATGTCACATGTGTGTAGCCACCGCCTAATTACGTGTACCACGACAAGTGGGATCATGGCAACAAAACATATGAAAAGAAAATAGTAACAAAGTTGTGTCATTTAGCTCCTAATATACAAGTTATCAATGCAAGTGTACCCACTCCCAGTGGCATCTTTATCTAGTCTTGAACAAGATCCTCCTTTGCCTCTAATACTGCCTGAATTCTTTGAGTGATGGGTTCAACAATGTAGTAGAAGAATTTTGATCGATACTGACTTGATGATCTCACACAGTTTTTCAGATTTTCCACCTCCAATTGTATATTGTATTGAGACCTGAGTATGGTACAGGCCATAAATTGAGTTGATTATTATGATCATGGAACAAGTTTGAGGGAATGCTTCTTTGTGAAAAAACACCATATCCTGAGCAAGTGTAGGCTGTGGTGATAAAGGAACACACATATTCAGCAAAAATACTTATATACACAGTGAAATTAATAAAATTTTAAAAAAAAACTGGTAAACCTAATGTGTGGCAAGAAAGCATTCTCCTCTTCATTACGCTACCACTTACTGTTGACTGAAGATAGGAGAGATCCTTTAATTCAAGTTTTTTATATTGCATTCTGACCTCATCAACATATGATCATGTCACGTTAGAACTCAACATTTGTCAGATCGATGACATTTTTCCAATTCTCAACTGTTCAGGGTTGGGAATCCCCTTCTGCTTGCCACTGTGATAAAGAGCTGTTATCTGAGTAGTTGGGGCCTTTTGTTAAGGTTGAATGAGACTGGCTATTATCCTCTGTCCTCTCCTACTAAGGCGCACAGAACTAATTGTTACTAGTTACAAGCTCTAGTAACTGCAGTGAATGAAAACTACACTAGGGAAACTTTCCAAAATAATGGAATCATCACTTCTGGTGCAAATCAATGCAGCACAGTCAATATTGTTTAGATTATGTACATTGTAATGTTTGGTTGAACAACAACTTCATCTTTTGTTTATGACTACACACTAGGTCATACAGTTATGCTTGAAAGTTTGTGAACCCTTTAGAATTTTTTATATTTCTGCATAAATATGACCTAAAACATCATCAGATTTTCACTCAAGTCCTAAAAGTAGATAAAGAGAAACCAGTTAAACAAATGAGACAAAAATATTATACTTGGTCATTTCTTTATTAAGGAGTGAGTGGCAAAAGAATGTGAACCTTTGCTTTCAGTATCTGGTGTGACCCCTCTTTGCAGCAATAACTGCAACTAAGCGTTTCCGTTAACTTTTGATCATTCCTGCACACCGGCTTGGAGGAATTTTAGCCCATTTCCCCGTACAGAACAGCTTCAACTCTGGGATGTTGGCGGGTTTCCTCACATTAACTGCTCGCTTCAGGTCCTTCCACAACATTTCGATTGGATTAAGGTCATGACTTGGCCATTCCAAAACATTAACTTTATTCTTCTTTAACCATTCTTTGGTAGAACGACTTGTGTGCTTAGGGTCGTTGTCTTGCTGCATGACCCACCTTCTCTTGAGATTCAGTTCATGGACAGATGTCCTGACATTTTCCTTTAGAATTCTCTGATACAATTCAGAATTCATTGTTCCATCAATGAAGGCAAGCCATCCTGGCCCAGATGCAGCAAAACCGTTCCAAACCATGTTACTACCACCACCATGTTTCACAGATAGGATAAGGTTCTTATGCTGTCTGGAATGCAATGTTTTCCTTTCTCCAGACATAACGCTTTTCATTTAAACCAAGAAGTTCTATTTTGGTCTCATCTGTCCACAAAACATTCTTCCAATAGCCTTCTGGTTTGTCCACATGATCTTTAGCAAACTGCAGATGAGCAGCAATGTTTTTTTGGAGAGTAGTGGCTTTCTCCTTGCAACCCTGCCATGCACACCATTGTTGTTCAGCGTTCTCCTGATGGTGGACTAATGAACATAAACATTAGCCAATATTAGAGAGGCCTTCATTTGCTTAGAAGTTACCCTGGGGTCCTTTGTGACCTCGCTGACTATTACATGCCTTGCTCTTGGAGTGATCTTTGTTGGTCGACCACTCCTGGGGAGGGTAACAATGGTCTTGAATTTCCTCCATTTGTATACAATCTGTCTGACTGCGGATTGGTGGAGTCCAAACTCTTTAGAGATGGCTTTGTAACCTTTTCCAGCCTGATGAGCATCAACAACTCTTTTTCTGAGGTTCTCAGAAATCTCCTTTGTTCGTGCCATGATACACTTCCACAAACATGTGTTGTGAAGAGCAGACTTTGATAGATCCCTGTCCTTTAAATAACACAGGGTGCCCACTCACACCTGATTGTCATCCAATTGATTGAAAGCACCTGACTCTATTTTCACCTTCAAACTAACAGCTAATCCTAGAGGTTCACATACTTTTGCCACTCACAAATATGTAATTTTCGATCATTTTCCTCAATAAATAAATGACCAAGTATAATATTTTTGTCTCATTTGTTTAACTGGTTTCGCTTTATCTATCTTTTAGGACTTGAGTGAAAATGTGATGATGTTTTAGGTCATATTTATGCAGAAATATAGAAAATTCTAAAGGGTTAACAAACTTTCAAGCACGACTGTATATTTTAAGGTCTTACTGTTAAGATCAGTGTGAAAAACTTAAGCTAAACATGTATAAACCTTAAGACAATGAAGCACTTGACAAAACCTGCACCTCAGCCTCAGAGAAAAGTACAGTGCATGACAGACAATGCTACCATGCTGTCAGCGGAATGTCCCAAAAGCTATTGAAAGTGAAATTATTGTTGCCTTGTAAGGAAATACGTGTCATCATTTTTCATATGGTGTGAAGGGCAAAGCATGAAGAACTAAAAGTATTGTCTAAGCCAAGAACAAGAAAGGCAAATAAAAGGTTTCAGTGATTGACTGGAAGTGGCAGTGCTCACAAAGAAGATTACCCACTCAGTCTGCTAAGAAAATATTTTATCTATTAACTGTAATTGTTACACTTATAATATATCTCCTATCTCTTTCTCACTCTTGCTCTCTCTCTCTCTCAATATATATATATATATATATATATATATATATATATATATATATATATATATATATATACATACTTTATGTACATGCATGTATGAATATATATGTACAGTGTACAATATACAGTATATACAAAGTATATATATTGTATTTTCACAATAATACAAAAGCACCAAGAACTCTTTTTCTTTCTCTCTGTTTCTCTTTCTCTCTCTTCTCCTCCACTCTGCCCAGTCAAGTTTCATCTGTACTCAGCTCCTAACTCCAACTTGCATAGGTGAGGTGGAGTGGCTCCTTTTATCTTGGACCCGGGAGTACTTTCAGAGCTCAGATGAAGCTCTTCCAGGTTAGGTGGAGGTCTCCTAAAATAGGGAATATAAATCCTTGCAGCACCCACAGAATCCAACATGGCTCCACTCCATGACTCCAATTCCCATCATGCCCTGTGGGAATCCAACTGGGTATCCAAGTCTAGGGATGCTGCCATCCAACAGGACATTGGAGAAATTACTCCAAAGTTGTTATCTCCTCCAGTCATTCCATTGCAGTGTTCTCATGGTCAGGTAATGGTCCCTGTTCCATCTCAGCTGGGGTGCCTACAGTTACAATATATATACATTGTGACCACCAGGAAGCACACTTATGCCCCAAACTCCTCAGACACCATTTCCCACAACAGTTCCAGGTTAATATAACAATGTATTTTTCACAAATACTTACCACATGCTTTCCCTTGCAATCAGGTCAGTATTAAACAACATAACCTCTTCCTTCTCTTTTATTTTCCTTTCTTTTCATTTTCCTGTTACTCCACTTTTTTCCATTCCACTCTTCCTCAGACTTTTTTATGATGGACCCATGGAGAACTTCCAGAGGAGTGACCGCCCAATAGGAGGTGTCTCTGGGTTAGGCAGACCCCAGTTAAGATAAGGGCACTTATAGCATAAGAGTAACAGGTTAAAAGGCTATTAGTAATGTTAAAAGATAGTTGGAGAGAAATATCACAGAAAAGGCAAAAAAAACCCATGTTGTGATCCGTGATCATAAATATACACCTGACCAAATTGTGTTTTCTTTGAAATTAAACTTGTCGTTGCTTTAACTGTTGTAGGACCACTGATTCTCACAACGTATGGTCCATTATTGTGTAAATCTATGCTTTGTGCATTGAATGATGCAAAGGCGAAAAGTTTGTTTTCTGTTCTTTGCCTTTTATTTCTGACCTTGCTTTGTCCTGCTGTTTCTTCAATTACAGGATCTGTGTGTGCTACGTGCCTTTACATAACTGAGTGTTTTTCTGGCCGTGCTCTTATTTGATATTGTTTGCATCTCACGGGTTTTTTAAGTGTCTTCTGAGAAGATCACGTCTCGTCGCCCTGCTTTTCCATTCCAGGACTTTTTTTTATAATAGAGAGATATAGCAGTGCTAGGAACAGTTCAGAGAAGAGCGACTAGGCTGATACTGGGACTACAAGTTATGACTTTGAAGAAGTTCAACCTTTTCATTAAGTGGGACATGACTGAAATGTTTAAGATTATGAAAAGAATTAGTACAGTACAGTTGTTACTTTAAAATAGATTCTGCAACAAGAACACAGGGACATGGTTTGAAATTTCTTAAGAGCAGATTTCACACAAATGTGAACGTAGATTGACATACGTTAGTCTTCCCAGTTTTCAACCTCACTTTTGTTTTCCTGATATCTTATTATCTTCCTTTCATTGCCTGCCAATTCTGTCTTTGGGAGAATAGAAGGAATGTAGAAAGGTAGAAGGACAGAGCAGGAGAAGACCAAAGAAAAATTTACCACAGATAGATAGATAGATAGATAGATAGATAGATAGATAGATAGATAGATAGATAGATAGATAGATAGATAGATAGATAGATTTTCTTTACACAAAGAACCATAGACACATGGGATAAATTACCGCATAGTGTGATAGACAATAGGACTTTAGGGACCTGCAAATCTCAAATCGATTTTATTTTAGACATTCTAGTTGAATAGGATGAATGAGCTTATTGGACTGGGTAGCCTGTTCTCACCACAGTTTTTCTAATGTTCTAAAATAAAACTTAAATTGCTAATTTTTCATTAGTGAATGTAATTTATTTTTCAATAAGGTTTTTTTATTTAATAATTTTGACCTAGTTCTTACTGCTATTGTTCATATAAATTTTAATTCTTACAGGGGTCTCTCTTTGGCTATCACTTTATTAGACTTTTAAGGCACCATAGCTGAAAACCATTCTGTTCCATTTTTTGGGTTTGCTTCTTCCCACTACATGGTTTGAGGGGGACACACATTATCCCAGCAGCACTGCACACAATGCCTAGACCAGCTATTGATGGAGTGCCAGCACAAACTCATCATTCACTTTACATCAATTTATTTTCATCCATCCATTATCCAACCTGCAATATCCTAACGCAAGGTCACGGTGGTCTGCTGGAGCCAAACCCAACCAACACAGGGTGCAAGGCAGGAAACAAACCCTGGGCAGGGCACCAGCCCACCACAGCAATTTATTTTCAAAGTGTTCTTAAAATGACTACAGGTTCAGGCCACTTGCACAACTCTAATACATTTTATAGTAAATTGATAGAATATACAATATCTGCACACATGATCTCTCAAATGATATTAAACAAACAGTATGTTAAACAAACGGTAAAACAGAGCAATACAAATTTGAATTGAATTGTTGAAGTGAGCTTCAGCACAGCTATAGCCAGTGAGTCAGCACAGGAGTGCATGTGTGCCACAAAAAGTGGCTCCTCTCCATCGCCCTGGGCAGAAATACATGGAGGTGTGACTTTTGTTTGCAGATTGTGTATCACTGTATGATACAATTATTAAAGCAATACATTTACTTAGTGGTGGCATTCTGTATAGGCAGTTGTATATTTCATAGTACCAGAGTAAGATTTTAGTGTTTAGTTGACAATAGAGCACTAACAGGGCTAGCTGATTAGCAAGTGATATTTCACACACTGACTGCTGCTGAGAAGAGATAATGCCCAAGCTATTCTACTTTCCCCAAACTAGCACCCTTTCAGCGTTTTTTTCAATACTCAATGAACTTTTTGGGCTACTTTGACCACAACACACTAGTCGCTGGTCGACACTTAAAACTTTTTAGTTTTTAATTGTTTTTAAAAATACAGTGCATTTTTCAAACAATTATATCAACATCTGAATTTTTGTAATTCTTTTCTTTTCTGTTTTGTAATCAAAGTTTTATTATTAAAATGAAAAAGAAATACAGCAAAAGAAAATCAACAATAATAACTGATTTTGGGCTATATACTAACAAAAACAAGGCAATAATCTCCCAAAACAACAGGCTATTACTCAACCCAACCCCACTTGAGAAGGCTATGTAAACAGAAATACAAAAAGAGACAGAAAAAAACAACAGTCAATGTGTAAATTGGCGCACACACAGACACACACATATCACTCAGGAGCGTAAGGTGAAATAGGAGAGAAAAAAACAAAAACAGGAAAGGTGGAGAGGAGAAACTACCATATGGATCAACCCCCAACCAGCACTTTACTAACTGAACAGCATGAACTCAGTTATGGATAGTACAGCCAGTGCAGTTGTTGATCCGGGATGCAGAAAGTTCAAGAAGGATAAGACCATAAAATGAAGACTTCCAGATTGCAGGAAATACAAGGGCAGGGGATTTAAATTGAATTAAAATTCAAGCTGAATTAAAATGCAGTAAATAATGCCTGCTGAGGTATTGTGTTTAAGGGTCTACTTCCCCCGTTACCATTTCGAGTCTACTATTCCCTGTTGTGCGACTGGCACAAGAAGAGGTGCAATGGAGGTCAGAGCCACTCCTTCCCAAAGAATCCATGTGGATCCTCAGGTTCACAGAACAGACACACCATAAGAGCCTCAAAGATCTATGACAGGTCATTGCACCTGAGGTTATTATTTGCAAGCAATTTCTCACTGAGGCAACCAACCCAACCAGCCCTCATTATATCTGATTTGTAGCCACTACTACATAGCAACACCAATATACCCATACTGGTTACTTGAGGTTTCCTCAAATTTCAGTATAGTAACACATTAATTTCAACATACTCTAAAAAGACACTGATGATATTTTTGGAGATTTGGTTGAAAAGCATGCTATAAAATGTATTTTTGTTAAAAAGAAGGATGCAGGGCAAATACTGTGGTGGGTTGGCACCCTGCTCGGGGTTTGTTTCCTGCCTTGCGTCCTGTGTTGGCAGAGATTGGCTCCAGCAGACCCCCGTGACCCTGTAGTTGGGATATACAGTTAGGTCCATAAATATTTGGACAGAGACCACTTTTTTCTAATTTTGGTTCTGTACATTACCACAATGAATTTTAAAAGAAACAACTCAGATGCAGTTGAAGTGCAGACTTTTAGCTTTAATTCAGTGGGGTGAACAAAACGATTGCATAAAAATGTGAGGCAACTAAAGCATTTTTTAACACAATCCCTTCATTTCAGGGGCTCAAAAGTAATTGGACAATTGACTCAAAGGCTATTTCATGGGCAGGTGTGTTCAAGTCCATCGTTATGTCATTATCAATTAAGCAGATAAAAGACCTCGAGTTGATTTGAGGTGTGGTGCTTGCATGTGGAAGATTTTGCTGTGAACAGACAACATGCGGTCAAAGGAGCTCTCCATGCAGGTGAAAGAAGCCATCCTTAAGCTGTGAAAACAGAAAAAACCCATCCGAGAAATTGCTACAATATTACAAGTGGCAAAATCTACAGTTTGGTACATCCTGAGAAAGAAAGCAAGCACTGGTGAACTCAGCAACGCAAAAAGACCTGGGGCCTCATGCATAAACGGTGCGTACGCACAGAAATGTTGCATAAGAACATTTCCACGTTCAAATCGCGATATATAAAACTTACACTTGGTGTAAAGCCACGCACTTTTCCATGGTACCTCATACCTTGTCGTACACAAGTTCTCCACTCGGTTTTGCAGACTAGCAGCACCCAGCGTCAAAGCAGTGCTACTGTTCCTGTGTGGTTACTCTTTATTTTCCTGGCGCGGCTTTATAAATACACTGAAATTAACCGCATATTGTTGATTAGTGTGATGTATCTGATTGTAATTAACTTGTAACAATATAATGTTCCAGGGAATAGCCATAGTATTCCAAATACCATAACTGCTTTAGAGTTGTTACTCTCACCGCACCATCTTCTTCTTCTTCTTTTTCTTCTTTCAGCTGCTCCCTTTAAGGGTTGCCACAGCGGATCATCTTTTTCCATATTACTCTCAACATGCTATGTCACTTGATCAACGTCCTTTTGTTGATTATACCACTGTTTAAATCAACAAATAGTATGCTTTTCCTTTGTCTCCACTTGGTATTCGCTGAAATTCTTATATTTTCCCCCATGCTTTTCCCATTGTCTTTTCACAGAAGGCTGAGCTTAAGGGCAATTTATATTGATTTGCATATTCATAGAGGCGTAATTCTGGGAGGAGTTGAGGGCGGGACAGAAGGCACGTGCACGAGCATTACTTTTCACGCTGACCGGGATTTATTTAGCGGAAGAACGTGGAAGTTGGAGTACGCACATATTCCTGTATTTAGATTTTTCTTTGCGTGAGCACATTTTGTGCTTACGTCATGTTATAGTGCGAATTCTATGTACGGCGTTCTGCATAAGGCCCCTGGACATCCATGGAAGACAACAGTCATGGATGATCGCAGAATCATTTCCATGATGAAGAGAAACCCCTTCACAACAGCCAACCAAGTGAACAACACTCTCCAGGGGGTAGGCGTATTGATATCCAAGTCTACCATAAAGAGAAGACTGCATGAAAGTAAATACAAATGGTGCACTGCAAGGTGCAAGCCACTCATAAGCCTCAAGAATAGACAGGCTAGATTGGACTTTGCTTAAGAACATCTAAAAAAGCCAGCACATTTCTGGAAAAACATTCTTTGGACATATGAAACCAAGATCAACCTCTACCAGAATGATGGCAAGAAAAAAGTATGGAGAAGGCGTGAAACAGCTCATTATCCAAAGCATACCACATCATCTGTAAAACACGGTGGAGGCAGTGTGATGGTTTGGACGTGCATGGCTGCCAGTGGCACTGGGACAATAGTGTTTATTGATGATGTGACACAGGACAGAAGCAGCCGAATGAATTCTGAGGTGTTCAGAGACATACTGTCTGCTCAAATCCAGCAAAATGCAGTCAAATTGATTGGGCGGTGTTTCATGATACAGATGGACAATGACCCAAAGCAACCCAGGAGTTTATTAAAGCAAAGAAGTGGAAAATTCTTGAATGGCCAAGTCAGTCACCTGATCTTAACCCAATTGAGCATTTTACTTGTTATAGACTAAACTTCGGACAGAAAGGCCCACAAACAAACAGCAACTGAAAGCTGCTGCAGTAAAGGCCTGGCAGAGCATTAAAAAGGAGGAAACCCAGCATCTGGTGATGTCCATGAGTTCAAGACTTCAGGCTGTCATTGCCAGCAAAGGGTTTTCAACCAAGTATTACAAATTAACATTTTATTTCCAGTTATTTAATTTGTCCAATTACTTTTGTGCCCCTGAAATTAAAGGCATTATGTTAAAAAAATACTTTAGTTGCCTCACATTTTTATGCAATCTTTTTGTTCAACCCACTGAGTTAAAGCTGAAAGTCTGCACTTCAACTACATCTGAGTTGTTTCATTTAAAATTCATTATGGTAATGTACAGAACCAAAATTAGAAAAAAGTTGTCTCTGTCCAAATATTTATGGACCTAACTGTAGCTGGTGGCATAATGGATGGATGGATGGCAGGGCAAATATTGAATGATGCACCTTTATTTGAAAATATGTGATCAAAAGCTAAATTCTTACTAAAAGAAATATGTACACTTTGCAATGAACATTATAAGAACATTGCACAACCAAAGGGAAACCTTTGCATGACCCCTGGTGTATTCTATTCGAGACATTATCTTATGTGTGGGTGCTGTGCCTTAGTCTCTTTTTTAGAAGATCATACATCTGTGCTAGCTCCAGAGTTGTCTACTCAAGAGTATCTTGCAGTACTATTACCATCTTCTGCCCAGAGGATTTTTCCACTCTAGTGTAAGTGTCAATGTCTCTGGCCTTTTAGGACATCTAGTACCCAACAGTATAAGAGAAAAAGAAATCTGACAAATGAAAGGACACTATAGATTCCATTTGTTTAGCTAACAGCTAAGCTGTCACATTACCTCATCCAGATATTTCTTTAAAGCTGTCCTTAACTTGGTAGTGTAGTAAAGTGGTGTTTACTAGCTTCAGTCTAAAAATGCTCACCTTCATCTCCCCTGGTGTCCTCAATTATGCAATTCACTTTGCTGCTATGTCTTTTTTGTAGTGTGGTGACCAGAGCTGCATGCAGTACTTCAGATAAAGTCTCACTAGTTTGAGCCTAAGATCCATTGACTAATATTCAACAGTTTTTAAAATATAACCACACATACTACCCCCTAGTGGCCCCTTCTGCCTCACAGCATCTTAAGCAGTCTTTCTTGTTTCTGTCTACTTCTTGCAAGCTGGGCAACCTTGTGACATATGGTTTTAAATCAGCAATATACATGGGTGGTCTAGATCTAATTATGAAGATCCTGATCGTCTGGATGACTTTGATTTATGCGGGGACGATTCCAGTTTGGCTTCATGTCATCAGTTCATACACTTCTTGATGGTCCGGGATTTTTCGTGTGATTTTCTTTGTAATAAACTCAATAAGTTACTAGGGGGCTCTGCCCCCTGCTTGCTTTGCTCGCCCATCCCTGTGTTTGGTTTACCGGATATACAATACAAATTATTTTTTGTATAGCCCAAAATCACACAAGAAGTGCTGCAATGGGATTTAACAGTCCCTGCCTCCTGACAGCCCCCCCAGCCTTGACCCTCTAAGAAGACCAGAAAAAACTCCCACAAAAAAACCCTTGAAGGGAAAAAAATCGAAGAAACTTTGGGAAAGGCAGATCAAAGAGAGACCCCTTTCCAGGTAGGTTGGGCATGCAGTGGGTGTCAAAAAGAAGGGGGTCAATACAATACAGTACAATACATAGAACAGAATAAATTCTCAATCTATACTAATAAAAGGCAAAGCCCTCACTGACTCACTCACTCACTGACTCACTCACTAATTCGGAGGTGGACTAGGCGGAGTTACGCCTCCCACGAAATTCAGTGCCTGCCCATATAAGGCCGTCCGTCAGCGGCAATCCAATAGAAACACTGCCACCAGGAGTCGCTGTGGGGGGCTTATGGGCTCTTTTGTGCCTTATGACCCGGGAGTACGTCACGGTCATGTGACGGGAAGGAACGACGTGCTCCCGGGTTGAAGTAAAGGACTGATTGCCCTGACCCGGAAGGAATAAGGAACTATGGACTGATGGGACAGGAACACCTCCGGGGGCTATAAAAGGACTGTGGCTCAGTCCAGACACTGAGCTGTGCTGGGAGGTGGATGAGCAAAGTGTCTGGGCGAGGAGGAGAGTTTATTAGTAGTGGATTGTTTATGAGTAGTGTGGAGGGTGCTTGGTGCACATTTGTGTTAAAAAGAAAATAAAAGGTCTTGGACTTTTACCTGGTGTTTGGAGTCATCCCTAAGGGTTCAAGGGAGCACTAGCGCCCCTACTGCCACAATATATATATATATATATATATATATATATATATATATATATATATATATATATATATATATATATATATATATATATATACCCCGATCTACATACTCTCAAATAGACAAACCAGACGCTGTGGCGCAATGGAAGAGGCTTTGCCTCTAGCGCTGAGGTCCAATTACCGAGAGGGGGTGCACTGAGTATGTAGGCCTGATGACCCCAAAATTAGGGCGAAACACATGTCGCGTACTCTTTGCATTAATTCACAGTAAAACTATTTCAATATATACATACATATATACACACACATACATATATATCAGTGCTTCCCGATTCATTTTACCCTCGCATCCCCTTGGTTTGAGACGTATGAAAAAATATGTGGTTAATATGCGTGGTTTCAGTTTCTTTCCCGATATTTTTTTTATTTTTTTTTCATTTACTTTGTGTTAATAATTTATAATCAATTTAATTCATTATTTAATAGGCAGATGGAAGAAGACGTGTATGTGACGCTCTATTTCTTTATTTTGTTTTGCAAAGGTATGCTATATAAATATATATATATATTTTCTTTTCATTTGTTAAGAATATATAATTACTAGCAGAATACCCGCGCTTCGCAGCGGAGAAGTAATGTGTTAAAGAAGTTATGAAAAAGAAAAGGATAAATTTTAAAAATAATGTAACATGATTGTTAATGTAATTGTTTTGTCATTGATATGTTGTTGTCATATCTATATACTAGCAAATTACCCGCGCTTCGCAGCGATGAAGTACTGCATTCAAATTTTTATTAAGAAGAAAATTAAACCTTTTTAAACTGAGGGAAAATATGCCAATAATTATTTGTTAAGGATCTCTTTGTATACCACATTGTGAGTTCGGCCCTCCGGTTGTAACATGACCAAGCTGTGCGCTGAGCTTACTCTTGAGCATGCAACTTACAGTTGGCCATGTGAACAGTAATCTTGTCTCAAATCTCACAGCTTGGATTGCTGCTGTCATAATTGGTTTGAGTTTCATGGTTTGTTTCAATTACGACAGTATTTGCAGGACTTGTGTTGAAGTGACATTCGGCATCTGTCAAGCGTTGTAAGCACACAACCGGTTTCATCGATAAAATCACATCCAGCTTTTGAGAGTTTAAACATTCATAAACATCAAAGTGTCCACTACTAAAATCGCCACCTGTAAATCTAAGATGTTTAAGAGGCATTGGCGGTTGTCGAAAGTTGTAAAATATTTGGCCATTTCGGCACACTTGAAAGCGACAACTGAACAATTCAGCGGCAGCCATCAACTCACATGCAGAACCATAGGTTTAAAGGGCTTAAGCATTTCACTCTTATAGTGCTCCTGTGTAGTATAATTATCTCCTGTACCGTCATCAGTCCACACCTTGAACCTGTCCCAGTCATTCAATACATAAGACACAATGTTCCTCCGGATATCAAGAGTGAGCCTGATATGGCCGTGCAGTATGTAACAAAGAGAATGGAAAAGGCAGGTGCCATCTCCGGGCATGGAAACCACTCGGTAAGTGACAGTTCTTTGATCGATGGTGATCACCTCGATAGGCATGGTAATGGGGGTTGGAATGATAAAGGAAATGGGTACCTGAGCAATTTAAAGTAAGTCTAAAATACCTATACAATAACTGTAATTGCAATAAACAAACAATAAAACAGCGGAGAAGCCGTGGATTAAACAAAAAGGCTGTGGTTATCAGTAGGGAGACGTGAATCCCGTGGCGAAGCAAGGAAGGGAATGTAGAGACCGGTGCGATGGACAGTCTTATATAGGCAGGCAGCCAACAACGTGGGAGGCGTTGGGATGGGGGACCCAACGCCACCTCACACGGTGACCGAGCTGCAGGCTATGGACGTATATATGTACGTAAGTAGGATTGAGTTAGCGTTGGGAACCTGTGTACAAAATTTCTTAAAGATGGGCCCATAAGTAACAAAGACTGTTGAAAAGTTCAATATGGCGGCCGACAGTGGCATCATACCACCGAAATAAGTACGTACAATAGGTTTGGTTAGTGCAGGGAAGCCGCCCTCAAATTTCGAGAAGATGAGGCCATAAATAAGAAGGTTCAACATGGCAGACGTTGTTGACCGTTATGACCATTACGCGTAGAATTTCGAAATGAAATATAAGTAATAAGTAAGTAAGTAAGCTGTAAGGAATGAGCCTGCCAAATTTCAGCCTTCCACCTACACGGGAAGTTGAAGAATTAGTGAATTACAGTGGTGTCATACCAACGAAATAAGTATGTATATCGGTTTCCATTAAAAGTTCAATATGGCGGCCGACAGTGGCATCATACCACCGAAATAAGTACCAAATTTCAGCCTTCTACCTACATGGGAAGTTGGAGAATTAGTGACGTTTGAAAGTTCAATATGACGGCTGACAGTGGCGTCATACCACCGGAAATAAGTATGTATATTGGTTTCGGTTAGCGCAGGGAAGCTGCCTACTGAATATAGTGATGATGGGGCCATGAATAAGAAAGTTCAATATGGGGGATGTTGTTGACAGTTATGACCGTTACGCGTAGAATTTCGAAATGAAACCTGCTTAACTTTTATAAGTAAGCTGTAAGGAATGAGCCTGCCAAATTTCAGCCTTCCACCTACACGGGAAGTTGAAGAATTAATGAATTACAGTGGTGTCATACCAACGAAATAAGTACGTATATCGGTTTCCATTAAAAGTTCAATATGGCGGCCGACAGTGGCGTCATACCACCGAAATAAGTACGTACATCGGTTTTGGTTAGCGCAGGGAAGCCACCTACCAAATTTCGTGAAGATGGGATCAGCCTTCTACCTACACGGGAACTTGGAAAATTGGTGACGTTAGAAAGTTCAATATGGCGGCCGACAGTGGCGTCACACCATCGAAATAAGTAAGTACATCGGTTTCAGTTAGCGCAGGGAAGCCGTCTACCAAATTTCATGAAGATGGGGCCATAAATAAGAAAGTTCAACATGGCGAACGTTGTCAACCATTATCGACCGTTATGACCGTTACGTGTAGAATTTCGAAATGAAACCTGCTTAACTTTTGTAAGTAAGCTGTAAGGAATAAGCCTGCCAAATTTCAGCTTTCTACCTACATGGGAAGTTGGAGAATTAGTGATGAGTCAGTGAGTGAGTGAGTGAGTGAGTGAGTGAGTGAGTGAGTCAGTCAGTCAGTCAGTCAGTCAGTCAGTCAGTCAGTGAGGGCTTTGCCTTTTATTAGTACAGATAAAATTTGGATTTTTTTGTATAAAGCTATGTGTATTGTAAATAGTTTTCTTTGGAAAATTGGAGTAATTTTTTTGTAAATAGTTTTATATGTAATGTGTTTGTATAAATAACGCGAGAAGCGCGGTGGACGCTGTAGGGGCAGAGGGAAGAAGACGTGTATGTGACGCTCTGTCTATTTCTTTCCTTTTATTTTGCAAAGGGGTTTACTGGAAGAGGAAAATAAAAGCTTGTGTTATAACCCAACGTGCCTACATGATAATTATTTACACAACGCAGAAAAAAGCAGAGTCGAGTCGGTTACACTCGCACCCCAAAGAGTATATGTATATACAGTATATGTTTATACATGTGTGTGTATGTATGTATGTATGTACAGTATATGTATGTGTGTATATGTAGATATGTATATATACGTATATCTATACTAATAAAAGGCAAAGCCCTCACTGACTCACTCACTCACTCACTGACTGACTCACTGACTCATCACTAATTCTCCAACTTCCCGTGTAGGTAGAAGGCTGAAATTTGGCAGGTTCATTCCTTACAGTTTCCTTACAAAAGTTGGGCAGGTTTCATTTCGAAATTCTACGCGTAATGGCCATAACTGGAAGCTATTTTTCTCCATTTACTGTAATGGAGTTGAGCTCGAAAGCCGTGGGGGACAGAGTTTCGTGTGACATCAACAAAGCCTCGCACGTAATCACGCATTACATAAAAAACCAGAAAGAGCTCCAAAAAGCACTGAAGAAAACATGCATTATATAATTGAGAAGGCAGCGAAACAATAAGAAGCGAGCGAGTGACATATACAACCATATAATAATAATAATAGATTTTATTTATAACACGCTTTTCATTGACAAAATCTCAAAGTAAGTGCTACAACAAGAGCAATAACCACAAAGTTGAAAAGTTTAAAAGACCATATTCATGAGTGCTGCTACTTCGGAAACAAAGCACCTAAAGTTTAAATTAAGTTCATAGACAGGCTGCCGCTGGCGTTTGTAATTTAGTGCCTGCCCATATAAGGCCGTCCATCAGCAGCAATCCAATAGAAACACTGCCGCTAAATATTCACGGGTGAAGGACTGTGCTTATGCAGAGGAAGATGAGATGGTCAGGGTGGTGTTTGGCACAAACTCAGCGAAACTGCGAGAGAAAGTTTTAAGTGCCGGGTCTTAGCAAACATTAAATACAGCCGTGGACATAGCACGACATGGCACCAGCACAGCTGGGAAACTTTGATGTATGTACACCGAGCGGCTGACGTGAACTGACGCAGTGCGCAGACAAAAAGCAACAGTTCCAAAGAGTGCTGAACAAAAACTGAATTACACAATTGAGAAGGCAGCAAAAAAATATGAAGCGTCTGATACATACAAGCATATTCATAAGTGCAGCTACTGCAGAAACAAAGAACACGGTGGAAAAAGTCAATGTCCCGCTAAAGAAAGACAGTGTAAAAAAAAACCCGTGCATGCAGTGTGTCAGGTCTCAGATAAAGAAGAAGACGAGCTGTTTATTGATGCAGTAAGAAACGAATCGATGAATGAAACCTGTCATCTTTACAACGATTGACAAACACGGAATGTAACTTGAACACAACACATCCTACAAATACGAACCTGATTGAAAGAAATAATGATAATCAAATCCTTGATGACAGCAACACTCAATAACACTCACAAAACAATTACTGTATATTGACAATCATGTTATGTTATTTTTAAAATATTCCCTTTTCTTTTTCATAACTTCTTTAACACACTTCTTCTCCGCTGCGATACGCAGGTATATATATGTATATATATACCCCAATCTACATACTCTCAAATAGACAAGCCACACGCGGTGGCGTAATTGTAGATGCTTTGCCTTTAGCGCCAACATCCGCGGTTCGATTCCCAAGAGGGGATTCACTGAGTATGTACGTGCGCTTCCTGATTCATTTTACCCTCGCATCCTTGGTCTGAGACGTATGAAAAAATATGCGGTTAACGCAGAATCATGTTACGTTATTTTTAAAATGTTTCCTTTTCTTAGCACAAGCACAGCTGAGAAGCTTCGATGCATGTACTCCATAACGCATTAAAAAAAATAACGCATTTAATCACACTTTCAATTCCAAGCAAAGGGGAACTTTTGTCAGTGCATGATTTCCTGGTACAACTATTACATTGATGCACACATCAGAGCTACAAAAATGTTAGAGTCGGAATAAAGCGCGTTCCTACAACTGATCGGAGGAAAATTTCATTTCAAAACACTACCCGACGGAAGCCTTGATAAAAGCATGGTTTTGTACACACTGAAAAGCAAGCAAAATTAGATGCATTACAGAAAGCGGACTTTGTGGCTCTTACTGGGGATCATTGGACTTCCATGACCGTTAGTAATTCTAAATACATCTAATTACAAAATGTTCAATGATCACACTGTTTTAGCCTAATGTACAAAATAATTTTGGCTAAGGTTACTCAGAGTTTAAAGATTAAGCTGGTCAAATTACCTTTTATGTTTCTGACTTATTTTTTTAAGAAGAAAAACTGCACTTTATGGTGAAATTTTGGTTATTATTATTTAAAGACAATACCATTCTGAAAATGTACTTAAAGTAATTAAAATACCACTTTATTAAAGTCTGCCCAATTTTAGCCAGGGATGATATTTTTGTTTCTGTTTTGAATTGAAATGCAGTTTAAAAGCTTTTTTTTTTTCAGAAATTAAAAGAGCTTGAGTTTAAAATATCCATGTCCATGCCTATTATTTAATTTGTCGCCCACTAAAACCCTTTTAAATTAAAAAAAAAAATTGCGATTTGGGGCAAATTTTCATGTGTGATTACATACGATTAATCAAGATTAATTATTACACAGCCTCTAATTAATTAGATTAATTTTTTTAATCGAGTCCCACCCCTAATATATATATGTAGATATATATATGTAGATTTGTATATATATATTTGTATATACAGTATATATGTAGATATGTATATGTATATATGTATATATGTGTGTGTGTGTATATATACCTGTATATGTATGTGTGTATATATATATGTGTATATATGTATATATATATTTCTATATTTGTATATGTGTATATATATGTATATGATGTGTATATATATGTTTATATATGTGTGTGTGTGTGTGTGTATCTATACTAATAAAAGGCAAAGCCCTCACTGACTGACTGACTCACTCACTCATTCACTCACTCATCATTAATTCTCCAACTTCTCGTGTAGGTAGAAGGCCGGAATTTTACAGGCTTTTTCCTTACAGCTCACTTACAAAAGTTAAGAAGGTTTCATTTTGAAATTCTACACGTAACGGTCGACAACGTCTGCCATGTTGAACTTTCTTATTTATGGCCCCATCTTCACGAAATTTGGTAGGCGGTTTCCCTGCGCTAACTGAAACCGGTGTATGTACTTAATTTGATGGTATGACACCGCTGTCGGCTGCCATATTGAACTTTCCAACGTCACTAATTTTCCAACTTCCCATGTAGGTAGAAGGCTGGCCCCATCTTCACGAGATTTGGTAGGTGGCTTTCCTGCGCTAACCAAAACCGATGTATGTACTTATTTTGGTGGTATGACGCCACTGTCGGCCGCCATATTGAATTTTCCAAACATCACTAATTCTCCAACTTACCGTGTAGGTAGAAGGCTGAAAATTGGCAGGGTCATTCCTTACAGCTTACTTACAAAAGTTAAGCAGGTTTCATTTCGCAATTCTATGCGTAATGGTCATAACAGTTGACAACGTTCGCCATGTTGAACTTTCTTATGTATGGCCCCATCTTCACGAAATTTGGTAGGTGGCTTCCCTGCGCTAACTAAAACCGATGTACGTACTTATTTCAGTGGTATGATGCCACTGTCGGCCGCCATATTGAACTTTTCAACGGTCTTTGTTACTTATGGGCCCATCTTCAAGAAATTTGGTACGCGGGTTCCCAACGCTAACTGAATCCTACTTACGTACATATATACGTCCATAGCCTGCAGCTCGGTCGCCGTGTGAGGCAGCGTTGGGTCCCCCATCCCCACGCCTCCCACGTTGTTCGCTGCCTGCCTATATAAGGCCATCTGTCGCTCCAGTCTCTACATTCCCTCCCTTGCTTCGCCACGGTATTCACGTCTCCCTGCTGATAACCACAGCCTTTTTATTTAATCCACGGCTTCTCCACTGTTTTATTTTTCATTTATTACGATTATAGTTATTGTATAGGTATTTTAGACTTACTTTACATTGCTCAGGTACCCATTTCCTTTATCATTCCAACCCCCATTAACATGTCTAATCGAGGTGATCACCATCAATCAAAGAACTCTCACCTACCGAGTGGTTTCCATGCCCGGAGATGGCACCTGCCTTTTCCATTTTCCTTGTTACATATTGCACGGCCATATCAGGCACACTCTTGATATCCGGAGGAACATTGTGTCTTATGTATTGAATGACTGGGACAGGTTCAAGGTGTGGACTGATGACGGTACAGGAGAAAATTAGACTACACAGGAGCCCTAGAAGAGTGAAATGCTTAAGCCCTTCACCTATGGTTCTGCATGTGAGTTGATGGCTGCCGCTGAATTGTTCGGTTGTCGCTTTTAAGTGTACCAAAATGGCCAAATATTTTGCACCTTTGGACAACCGCCAATGCCTCTTAAACATCTTAGATTCACAGGTGACGATTTCAGTAGTGGACACTTTGATGTTTAGAAATGTTTAAACTCTCAAAAGCTGGATGTGAAGTTATCAATGAAACTGGTTGTATACTTACAATGCTTGACAGATGCCGAATGTCACTTCAACACAACAAATCCTGCAAATACTGTCGTAATTGAAACAAACCATGAAACTCAAACCGATTATGACAGCAGCAATCCAAGCTATGAGATTTGAAACAAGATTACTGTTCACATGGCCAACTGTACGTTGCATGCTTAAGAGTAAGCTCAGTGCACAGCTTGGTCATATTACAACCGGAGGGCCGAACTCACAATGTAGTATACAAAGAGATCCTTAACAAATAATTATTGATATATTTTCCCTCAGTTTAAAAAGGTTTAATTTTCTTCTTAATAAAAATTTTAAGGCAGTACTTCGCCGCTGTGAAGCGCTGGTATTTTGCTAGAATGTATATATATATGTGGATATATGTGTATATATACTGCTGAAAAGAATTAAAGGAACACTTTTTAATCAGAGTATAGCATAAAGTCAATGAAACTTATGGGATATTAATCTGGTCAGTTAAGTAGCAGAGGGGGTTGTTAATCAGTTTCAGCTGCTGTGGTGTTAATGAAATTAACAACAGATGCACTAGAGGGGCAACAATGAGATGACCCCCAAAACAGGAATGGTTTAACAGGTGGAGGCCACTGACATTTTTCCCTCCTCATCTTTTCTGACTGTTTCTTCACTAGTTTTGCATTTGGCTACAGTCAGTGTCACTACTGGTAGCATGAGACGATACCTGGACCCTACAGAGGTTGCGCAGGTTGTCCAACTTCTCCAGGATGGCACATCAATACGTGTCATTGCCAGAAGGTTTGCTGTGTCTCCCTGCACAGTCTCAAGGGCATGGAGGAGATTCTAGGAGACAAGCAGTTACTCTAGGAGAGCTGGAGAGGGCCATAGAAGGTCCATAACCCATCAGCAGGACCAGTATCTGCTCCTTTGGGCAAGGAGGAACAGGATGAGCACTGCCAGAGCCCTACAAAATGACCTCCAGCAGGCCACTGGTATGCTTGTCTCTGACCAAACAACCAGAAAGACTTCATGAGGGTGACCCAAGGGCCCCATGTCCTCTAATGGGCCCTGAGCTCACTGCCCAGCAGCATGCAGCTCGATTGGCATTCGCCATAGAATACCAGAATTGGCAGATGCACCACTGGTGCCCTGTGCTTTTTACAGATGAGAGCAGGCTCACCCTTAGCACGTGACAGAAGTGAAAGGGTCTGGAGAAGCCATGGAGAACATTATGCTGCCTGTAACATCATTCAGCATGAGCAGTTTGGTGGTGGGTTAATGATTGTCTGGGGAGGCATATCCATGGAGGGTCACACAGACCGCTATAGGCTTGACAAAGGCACATTAGCTGCCATTAGGTATCAGGGTGAAATCCTTGGACCCATTGTCAGACCCTATGCTGGTACAGTGGCTCCTGGTGCATGACAATTCCTGGCCTCATGTGGTGAGAGTATGCAGGCAGTTCCTGGAGGATAAAGGAATTGATACCATTGACTGGCCACCACACTTTCCTGACCTAAATCCAATAGAACACCTCTGGGACATTATGTTTTGGTCAATCCAATGCCACCAGGTTGCACCTCAGACTGTCCAGGAGCTCAGTGATGCCCTGGTCCAGATCTGGGAGGAGATCCCCCACAACACCATCTGTCATCTTATTAGAAGCATGCACCGATGTTGTCAGGCATGTATACAAGAACACAGGGGCCATACAAAGTGCTGTGTACAATTTTGAGTTGCTGCAATTAAATTTTGGAAAAATGGACTAGCCTGCCACATAATTTTTCACTCTGATTTTTGGGGCGTCTTTGAATTCAGGGCTCTGTAGGTTGATCATTTTTATTTCCATCAAACGATGTGGCATCCTTTCGTTCCTAACACATTACCCAGTCTATATCAGTATAGATATCCAGGAGGATTTCTTTTTCCCATTGAGATCTGATGTGTTTTCAAAGTGTTCCTTTAATTTTTTTGAGCAGTTTATGTATATATATATATATATATATATATATATATATATATATATATATATATATATATATATATATATATATATGTATGTATATATATGTGTGTGTGTATATATGTATATATATATGTTTATGTGTGTGTGTTATATATATATACCTGTATATATATATATATGACAGCAACACTCATCACTCACAACAGTGACAAAACAATTACATTGACAATCATGTTACGTTATTTTCAAAATATTTCCTTTTCTTTCTCATTACTTCTTTAACACACTACTTCTCCGCTGCGAAGCGCGGGTATTTTGCTAGTACTGTATAAAAACAAAAATTCTAGAAATATGGAGTAGAATTTCACATTAGATGATATCACATAATATGATTTGGATTTGTTTTAAATCCTGGATACCTCATTCATTAAGCTGCCTCCCCCATTTGGCCATTCCACAGCTGAAATAGCGCTAATCCTATGAAAGGGCACCTCTTTCCCACAATTGCTGCGATCCTCCACTAGGGATTATTTTACCTTTGGCAGGCAATATACAATTTAAAGAGATTGTTATTTTCTTGGGAATTGTTACATTATTTATGAATTAGTTTCACTTTTAGTTTTAAAAACTCTTGTAAAAACAATACTTGTCCTTTATTTCCGGCCCCGTGCGTGGTTACATCTCTTTCTTGCCAGACGTATAATGCTGCTCGTGTTTTTTGGGGGGGGGCAGAACGCACACTAAGGATATATGCTTGCGAGCTGCCTCTTCTGCTTGTTGCATGTCATTGTTTTAATAGCTGGGAGCACATGATGCCAAAAGCAATCTAACAACTGCTAGGCTAGATGTCTGTGGACTTGTTTTAAATGATGGCTCACTCCTGGTCTCGCGTGACGTTGTAAAAACAATACTCCTTTATTTCTGGCCCCGGGCATAGTTAATTTCTTTCTTGCAGGACGTATAACGCTGTTCACGTTGTAAAGGGAGAGGGGGGGCTAGCACTGTTGTCACGCTGCCCTTCGATCTTTTTCAAGCCTGTACAGTCGCTGTCCTTTTTGCTACTTTGTGTCTCTGCTGCTTGCGTTGTGATCGCTTCTCCATGATCATAAATATACACCTGACCGAAGTGTGTTTTCTTTGAAATTAAACTTGTCATTGCTTTAACTGTTGTGGGTCCACAGATTGTCATAGCGTATGTTCTATTATTGTGTAAATCTACGTTTTGTGCATTGAATGATGTGAATGCGAAAAGACTTTGTTTTCTGCTCTTTTCCTTTTATTTCTGACCTCACTTTGTCCTGCTATTTTTTCAATTACACGTGGTCCTGATGATTAATTTCCTTTTTTTGCGCTAATGCGATCTTTTATTCGTCGACGTTTCATTTATAACATATTGTCCTTTATACGCTTTATATGCACTGAGACATCTGTATCTGTGTGTGCTGCTTTCCTTTACACTGATTTTTTTTTTTTTTGCCCATTCTCTTTCATCTCACGGTTCTTTTATTTGTCTTTCGTTATCTTAAAGTGAAGATCACGTATCGTCTCCTAGTCATTCATTCCACAGGATTTTTTTTTATAATAGGGAGATAGCGTAATGAAAACTGCATAATTAGATCTGGACCATCCTATACTTTGTGGATTTATTTGATGCTTTATTAGCTGCACCTGAGGCAGGCATGTTTGAATTAATTAGTTGTTTAGCTGAGATGTTTTTTCATAGTAACCTCAAGGGTAAAGAAACCATAATTCACATAATATAGAAAAATCTTCCTTTTATTGTAGATCTTCAGCTAATTCGTGATTCCATCTGCCTGCCTGTCTATTTGATTTGAATTCTGTGGGGAGCACAAGATGTTATGTCTTTTTACACCATGATTTGAACAGTGATGAACCAACAAGCTGAACATCCTAGCGTGGGGTACATAAGAGTATGCAATCTCCTGGTGCCCTAATACCTAACCACTCTACTGTTGGATGTAGTAGGATGCTGAAGCCTTTGTGCTCTCTCATTTTGTTGTAACTGTTGACTAAAGCTAGAAATGACACTGAGAACAAAAAAAAAGACCGCCTGAAGCTAGTAAACTGGTGGACCAGGAAGGGGAACTTTTGAGGATGGAATTTTAAATATGTTAATAAAGAGACTGAGTTGTATTCAATGTATTGTCTTTTAAATATGTTAAACAGTTTTATCCTTGGCTCATTGTTTGCACGTTTTCATTATGTAAAGGGCTACATAGAGTTTACAGTAACAACTAACCGTGGAAGAAAGCAAACTGATACCAAAAGAAACGTTTGTCTTTGTATTTTTCCAAATTTGGAAGTGAGTCAAGCCAAGGTTACAACAGTCCTCTACAAAACTCTACTTAATATTGTGATACTTTGTTACATTTATCAGTTTAAAAATGTACCACTTGATTTCTTATTGGTGTCTGTTTTCTTTTGATTGATTCATTATGTAAACCCACTTAATGGTTTCTGGCTTGCGGGGATGTCTTACACCTATCCCCATATAATCCATTGCTCAAAAGGAACCAAATTCAATTGCCTGTATGCGAGAAAAAGCCTCAGATATTCAATTCAAGAGTAAACTTGGTGCCACTGAAAGCAACAATTTAATTTTAGTTAAAAATATGTTCTAAAAGAGATTTATACTTTTGACACCCCCGCTCTGAGTGCAAATCAGTACTATTGACAGAGCAATATGCACAAGGATTATTGGGTAAAAACATGTATAGTCACATAAATGCTCAGTATTTTGGTATAAATAATTGTGAATTAAATTTTATTGTTAAACTAACCTTACAACTGTTATGCCCCAGTGTCCTCAGTCATGTGCACTACCCTTTTATCCAGAATAATGATAGTCATGAGCCAAGAAATGACCAGGATGAGTGAACAGACAAGCATGACATTTTAATCAAAATAATTCCAGTTTATTAAAACAAGGATAAAAATGTGGAAACAGTGGATTTAAATAAATAAGTCAATAAATAATCACATACAATTTTGCCATAAGAACAAACTTAAGAGAAAGAGAATAAATATCTTCATAAATAAATGAAAACCAAATCTGATTCTTTCTAGAGACAAATACATCCCCCGAGATCTCTGCAGGAATACTCTGGGAAACTCTTAAGGCCTTCTTAAGAGGACAGATTATCTCATATCTTTCCCACAGAAATAAATCGAAGCCAAGAAAGTAATAGAGATAAAAGGCTAAATTACTAGAATAGATGAAGAACATGCCAGAGTACCAGGTGAGACTCTACATAGGAAAAGGCAGGCTCTAAATTCAGAACTAAACCTCTTGACAACTCAAGAAACTGAACAATTAATTTATAAATCCAGACCTCATTATTATGAACATGGAGAGAAAGCTAGTAAGCTTTTAGCTCAACAAATTCACAAGCAAGAAGTGCGCAATGCAATCTCAGTAATCACCAACGCAAACAGAGATAAAATCGTCGACCACAAAAATATAATGCACACTTTCAGAGACTACTATAAATCCTTATATACTACTGAGTTTAAAGAAGATAATACACAATCTAATGCATTTCTGGATACATTACAAATACCACAAATAGACACTTTTAGTGCGGAGGAACTTGAGAAACCTCTGGCATTATCAGAATTACTAGATGCTATAAAGTCACTCCAAGGTGAGAAAGCCCCAGGCCCTGATGGCTACCCTGCAGAATTTTACAAGACATTTTCCGCTCAGCTAGCTCCCCTCCTATTAGCAACATTTACAGAAGCCAGAGATAACCAATCTCTTCCTCAAACCTTTCGCCAAGCACTAATCACTGTTTTTCCAAAACAAAATAAGGACTTATTACAATGTGCATCATACAGACCAATTTCACTTCTGAATAACGACGTTAAAATACTCTCTAAAATCATAGCTAGAAGGATGGAGAAAGTGCTCCCATCGGTAATATCACAAGACCAAACTGGATTTATTAGGGGCCGGCACTTATCTTCAAATCTTCGACGCCTGTTTAATGTAATATACTCACCAACTAAATCAAACACCCCAGAAATATTATTATCATTGGATGCAGAAAAGCATTGACATGATTGAATGGAAATACCTTTTACTACATTGGAGAAGTTTGGGTTTGGCCCGAACATTTGTGCATGGATTAAATTACTGTATACTAACCCAGAAGCTTCAGTTTGCATCAACAACATTTGCTCAGACTACTTTAAACTAGAACGTGGCACTAGACAAGGATGCCCTTTGTCACTGCTGCTGTTTGCAATTGCCATTGAACCACTGGCAATACATTGTCGAAATACTGATCAGATAAAGGGGATTAGCAGAGAAGGACTGGAACAGAAAATCTCATTATATGCAGATGATATGGTACTGTATATATCGGACCCAGAAAATTCTGTGCCTGCAGTCTTAGCAGCACTCACAGAATTTCAAAAGATCTCTGGTCTCAGAATTAATCTGAATAAAAGTGTACTCTTTCCAGTGAATTCTCAAGCATATAATATTAGATTAGATACCCTACCTTTTATCATTGCAGAACAGTTTAAATACCTAGGGTAAACATCACAAGTAAACATAAAGCTCTTTATCAACAAAATTTGCGTCTGCATGGAAAAAATTAAGCAAGACTTGCATAGATGGTCAACCCTTCATCTCACACTAGCTGGAAGAATTAACACTGTTAAGATGAATATTCTTCCTAAGCTCCTTTTTATTTCAAAACATCCAATATACATTAATAAATCATTCTTTAAGCAATTAGATTCAACAATAACCTCATTTATTTGGAATTCAAAACATCCACTCGTCAAAAGAGCGACCCTACAAAGACAAAAGGCAGAAGGCGTAATGGCTCTACCTAACTTCTAGTTTTATTACTGGGCAGCAAATATACAGGCGATAAGAACCTGGACACAAATAGAAGAACATACACAGGCTTGGACCGCAATAGAAGTAAAATCCTGCAGTACTTCTTTGTATTCCTTGCTCTGTGCTCCAATAAACACACGTTATCGGCAATATACTAATAACCCAATTGTGCTCCACTCACTTAGAATCTGGAACCAATGTAGAAAGCATTTTAAGACGGAGAAGCTTCTATCTGTGGCACCTCTGCAAGAGAACCACCTCTTTCAACCTTCACAAACATATGCAGTTTTAATATCTGAAAAAATTGGAATTAACTTGCTTAAAGATCTTTATATAGACAACGTCTTTGCATCCTATGAACAATTACATTCCAAATTTAACATTCCAGCTACACATTTCTTTCACTATCTTCAAATCAGGAACTTTGTTAAACAGAACCTTCCAGATTTTCCTCATCTTGCACCCTCATCCATGCTGGAAAAATATTGCTCAATCTCAAGGACTTAGACTCCATCTCTACAATATATAAAATCATTTTACAATCCCTCCTTTCAAAGATCCAAGAGGACACTGGGAAAAGATCTCTCAATTAATATATCAGAAAAGGTGTGGAAAGTAGCAATGCAGAGAATTCACTCGAGTTCCATATGCGCAAAGCATACAATTATACAACTCAAAATTATATATCGAGCACATCTGTCTCGACTAAAACTCTCCAAAATGTTTCCAGGGCATGATCCAACCTGCTAACGCTGCAAACCAAGTCCCAGCCTCACTGGGTCACATGTTCTGGGCCTGCACCAAATTAACATTATTCTGGACAAAATTTTTAATTACCTTCAGACAGCCTTGGACTCACAATCCCTCCTAACCCATTAACAGCTGTGTTTGGGGTTCTTCCAGAGGGTTTAAAGTGGAGAAAGACAAACAAATTGTGATTGCATTCACTACACTTTGGCACGCAGACTTATTCTGATAAACTGGAAGAACCCAAACTCTCCTCTTTAAGTCAGTGGGAAACTGATGTGTTATATTATTTGAAATTGGAAAAATCAAATACTCAGTTAGAGGATCGTACAGACTTTTTCAAAACATGGCAGGATCTAATCAGTAATATTTTAAAATAAGCTTATAAAGCACAGAGAATTTATTAATTTAGGTATGTTTACAGGTCTTAAATTTCATGCCTTTTGGCTTGCTCTCTCTCTCAGGGTGGGGATCGATTTGTTCTTAACTCAATTTTTCTTTTTGTAAAAACTTGATTGATTTGTATGGATTGTAATAAAATTAATAAAATAAATAAATAAATAAATGAAAACCACAAAGGTGGAAAAGTAAAACCCTTTTCTTACTTTCTATGCTTTCACTCTCGGTCCTTGTCAGAGCATAGGGAATCTCAATAACAAAGCCCACATGCTTCCTAGTATACCATCACAGACCTGGGGCCTCATGTATAACGCAGTGCGTAGAACTCGCACTATAACATGGCGTAAGCACAAAAGCCGAAATGTGTTTACGCACAGAAAAATCCAGATGCAGGAATCTGTGCGTACTCCAACTTCCACGTTCTTCCGTTACATAAATCCCGATCAGCGTAAAAACTAACGCTCGTGCACGCGCATTATGTAACGCCCCAAATCCTCCCAGAATTACGCCTATTTGAATACGCAAATCAATCGCCCTTAAGCGCAGCCTTCTGTGAAAAGACAATGGGAAAAGCACAGGGAAAATATACGAATTTCAGCGAATACCAAGTGGAGGCAAAGGAAAAACATACTATTTGTTCAAATAAACCGTGGTATAATCAACAAAATGAAGTTGATCGAGTGACATAGCGTGTTGGAGAAACTTGAAAGCTCACATTCACAAAATCGCACAGTGCCGGAATAAAAAAGAAGTCACATATCAAAGTTGCCGTGAAAAGAAGAGTTGTAAGCCCACTGTCTGAGTGTCATATGAAAGTTTATTAGGATACAGAGAAAAAAGGCACACGGTGGGGAAAAAGCACGAAATGTCAACTTCAATCTCGACATTTACACTTTAATCACGTAGTTTATTTTGTCATTTAGTAGAACATTATAAACTTCATCTTAAAATCGTTTAATTAACCAGTTTCTCAAATCACATCGTAATTAAAGTAGCACGTTAAATGCTTTGTTTTGTATTTGATCTTCTACTCGTATGTGCTCTATGTGTGTGAATCACTACTTGCTTCTTAAACTGTCTCTCTTCCTCCAGCTGGACACAGAGTCCATTACATTCGTGATATTACAGCTCTCTGAATAACTAAAATACTGAGATGTATACGTGATGTCATTTTCATGATGATAGGAGCTAAAGCACATTATTAACATGTGTTTCACTTCAATGAAATAATTTATTGCAGCAGTACTCAGGGGCGGCACTAGGCTTGTGGTGGCACTGGGCAGAGGAAGAATCGGTGGCTCCTTCTGCCGCCAATGTCAGTAAGGTAGCTTATCACGGTGGATGGCCACGTCCGCTATGGGACACGGCACAGCAGCCTCGTGCTTATGACAAGCATTTTTCTTTTGTCGAAATTTGTCGCCATGCTTTTTAGCTGTGTTGTTATTTTCTCTTTCTGTTTTATATTCAACTAGTAAAATACCAAGCCGCAGGAGAAGTAGTGTGTTAAAGAAGCAATGAAAAGAAAAGGAAACATTTTGAAAATAACGTAACCTGATTGTCAATGTAATTGTTTTGTCACTGTTGTGAGTGATGAGTGTTGTTGTCATATATATATATATATATATATATATATATATATATATATTTACACACACACACATAAACATATATATATATATACATATCTATACATATACACATATATACATACATATATATCTACATATATACACACACATATATACACACATATACATACATACACACACATATATACACACAAATACATATATATATATATATACATATATACACACACACATATATAAACATATATATACATATACATACATATCTACATATATACACACAGCTATTTCGTATCAGTGCAATACGCTGCTTGTTAACACGGATAACTCCCGCTCTTACGTGCAATAACAAATCAAATCATTCAGTTGTCTTTGCTCATATGTCATTTTAGAGCTGGTCGCCTGGCATCTTTTTTTGGCCACAAGTTCGTTTCTGTTTGGTGTGAGGTTCTGTGTTGTGGAGATTCTCAGGATGGATTGCAGGTGCTCATCAGTGAGGCGCTCCTGTGTGCTGTTTTGTTAGTCTTTATCACTGAGAAGAGCTTCTCACACAGATATGTGCTACCAAACATGCACAAGGTTCGAGCCGCATGTAGACGGACTTTTTGTTCATCAAAGTCACCAAAGCGCCGTAATCTCAGTGCGCAGTGCGCTCAGTTTATCAGCAAAGTGCGTATTTGGGAACACCGTAGTGACGACTTGGTTTAACATTACTTGGTAATAGGGAAAGTGGGGCAAGGTGAACTGGTGCATTTGTGTCTCCCATAAAAGCAGCTTCACTTAAAATCACTTTGTGATTGTGCATGGGTTAAAACGTCCGCTGAAGTGTCAGATTCTTATTTAATTATGCTGTTTTCTGTATCTTCTGAATTGCATTCAGGTTACCCTGATGCAAGGCAGCTGAAGCGCTGCATTATGGGATCTGTAGTTTATTGTGTTACCAGCGCTTCATATACCCGGCTTTAATAACAATAATACAGTATATAAAATGATCTCGGGCGGATATAATTACACGCCGGGCGGATGTGGCCCGCGGCCCTTGAGTTTGACACATATGGACTAAATAGAACTTGAAAAGATATGTTTTTTCAAATGTGATCGCGCAATTCAGATAGAGTTGACGCACTACAGCCTGCATGCCTCAATAAGTCATCCTCCCTCGCTCTTACTTTTTACCGCTCATCTAATGAATACACTGAGTATGGCTTTACCAAAACAATCATTGATGGCGAATAAAGTATCCATTATTCGAGTATGTAGAGCGGGATATATATATATACATATATATATATATATACCCGCCAGTATCGCAGCGGAGAAGTGGTGTGTTAAAAAGGTAGAAAAGAAAAGGGAACATTTTAAAAATAACGTAACATGACTGTCAATATACAGTATTTGTTTTGTGAGTGTTACTGAGTGTTGCGGTCATCAAGGATTTGATTATCATTATTTCTTTCAATCAGGTTCGTATTTGTACGATGTGTTGTGTTCAAGTTACATTCCGTGTTTGTCAATCGTTGTAAAGATAACAGGTTTCATTCATCGATTCGTTTCTTACTGCATCAATAAACAGCTCGTCTTCTTCTTTATCTGAGACCTGACACACTGAATGCACGGGTTTTTTACACTGTCTTCCTTTAGCGGGACATTGACTTTTTCCACCGTGTGCTTTGTTTCCGCAGTAGCTGGATTTATGAATATGCTTATCAGATGCTTCATATTTTTTGCTGCCTTTTCAATTGTGTAATTCGGTTTTGTTCAGCTCTTTGGAACTGTTGCTTTTATCTGTGCACTGCGCCAGTTCACGTGAGCCGCCGGTGTACATGCATCGAAGGTTCCCAGCTGTGCTGGTGCCATCTCGCTATGTCCGTGGCTGTATTTAATGTTACCTTAGTCCTGGCACTTAAAACTTTCTCTCGCAGTTTCGCTGAGTTTGTGTCAAACACCACCCTGACCATCTCATCTTCCTCTCCATAAGCACAGTCCTTCACCCGTGAATATTTACCCGTGGCAGTTTGCTATTGGATTGCCGCTGACGGACGGCCTTATATGGGCAGGCACTAAATTACAAACGCCAGCGCAGCCTGTCTATGAACTTAATTTAAAGTGTAGGTTTACATCGTGCTTTGTTTCCGAAGTAGCAGAACTCATGAATATGGTTGTATATGTCACTCGCTCGCTTCTTATTGTTTCGCTGCCTTCTCATTTATATAATGCATGTTTTCTTAAGCGCTTTTTTGAGCTCTTCCTGGTTTTCTATGTACTGCGTGATTACGTGGGAGGCGTGATGATGTCACACGAAACTCCCCACGGCGTTGAAGCTCATCTCCATTACAGTAAATGGAGAAAAACTGCTTCCAGTTATGACCATTACGCGTAGAATTTCGATATAAAACCTGCCCAACTTTTGTAAGGAAGCTGTAAGGAATGAACCTGCCAAATTTCAGCCTTCCACCCACACGGGAAGTTGGAGAATTAGTGATGAGTCAGTGAGTGAGTCAGTGAGTGAGTGAGGGCTTTGCCTTTTATTAGTATAGATATATATTGGCGTGGCCGCCCCAAGAGCTTTTCTTTCCACAAGTAACCGATCGCCATACAATCAGCTCTGTAATAGACGTTAAGCCATCTGTAAGCTTAGCGCCGATTCTTCAAAACGCTTAAAGAACATTGAAATATCTTCGTAGTACATGTTTAATTATTCTATCCTTCACGACACTCCCAGTGAAGAATATAGATTATTTAAATGAAGTTAAAGTTTTATGTGTATAATTTAACAAACATATTTTGCTGTATTTCACCTTAAAAATGATATTGTCATCATATGTAAATACACGCTTTATAAAGTGGCCCAGGTTGTGAGATATTATAACTGTAGTTTACAGTGGGGTGATTGTACTTATAAGTACAAACCATTCTACAAGGAGCAATTGATTGAGTGCATTTAAAGTTCTTGGGATTAAACTGTTTCTGAACCGCGAGGTCTGTATAGGAAAGGCTTTAAAACGTTTTGCAGTGGCTGAGACAGCGTGTCCTTGAAGCTGTATACCGATAATTCTCTTTCCGATCAGTTGCTGCTGTGATTCACACTCAGATACAGTGATATAAATACTCCGAGTCGTGCAGTGAGAGTAATATGGAAAAAGATGATCCGCTGTGGCAACTCCTAACGGGAGGAGCTGAAAGAAGAAGAATAAAAATAAGAAGAAGAGGAAGGTGCAGTGAGAGTAACAACGCTAAAGCAGTTATGGCATTTAGAATACTATGGCTGTTCCCTGGACCATTATATTGTTACAAGTTAATTACAATCAGATGCATTACACTAATAAACAATATGCGGTTAGTTTCTGTGTATTTATAAAGCCGCGTCATGAAAATAATGAGTAATAACACAAGAACAGTACCATTGCTTTGACGCTGGGTGCCGCCAGTTTGCAAAACCGAGCGGAGAACTTGTGTACGACAAGGCATGAGGTACCGTGGAAAAGTGTGTGGCTTTACGCCAAGTGTAGGTTTTATACATCGCGATTTGAATGTGGAAAAGTTCTTACGCAACATTTCTGTGCGTACGCACCGTTATACATGAGGCCCCTGGACTGCCGCTTCTTTCGGTTATCCACAGCTCCCAAGATGCCTTGCCCTTCTCTGGATGCCACAATTTCTTGATCCTCTCACCTTCTGCTTGTTCCTGTTGTTTCTCTCTCTCTATCTTATCTTCTCCACTGCTCAGCATATGCGATCACAACCATGACACAGAGTCTCCAGACAAACCTCGGTTTTGCTCTCTCTATCGTTCATCAGCATAGTGGGTTCTGCCCTTCCCATCATTCTTTCCCATATCTCTTCAATAAGTGATTGCAATCTCCATTCATTTCAAAACTCTCTCAAAACCTTTTTCCCCACTTCTGCATTAGCCCACTCCCTTTGATCTGTTGAATGTCTAACTACTGCCTACTTGGTGAACTACAGCAGACATTCACTTGCTCATCCCTCACCAGCGTCATGAGTTGATGGGTTGTGCATAAATCAAAAAACACTCCCCCAGACTATTCTACCACAGGGACAAATAAATATAAAGTAATATTTAAACTAGGACTATCAATCCATGAAAGCACTTAAGAACAATTTTGATGAGAACAGGCCATTCAGCCCAACAAGCTTGCTTATCATATTCATATCATTTTTCAAAAATCTCATCAAGTTGAGTGTCCCTAAAATCTATACTCCTTCTGCTTTCTATGTATTTCATGTACTATATGATTTATTTGTAACTTATTGTATTTAAAACTCTCAGGCTCTCTTAATCCATTTTTAGGGTCACAGGGGCCTGGCAGCATCAGGCACGCAAAGGGAAACATCCCTGAATGGAGCCCACTGTCTGCTCACAACATGCACCCACACTCACACAGCGCCAGCTTACAAAGACCAGTTAACTAGCCATACACGCCTATGAAGAAGTGAAAGAAAAACCCAAGCACAATGCAGGGCACTGGATATGTGAGGCAACAGTGTTAAATTGCTACCACCATGCCATCAGTTAAATTCATTTAATGGAAATAGTATAATTAATATTTTTTGTCTCTACATTAAAATTAACAATCGTTCATACTGTTTTTTTAGCAGTATTTACAAAGGCTGACTGATACACAAATATCTTTCAAAATGCAATAAGTTATTTACCAACACTTCCCAGTTAGCGCTACTGAATTGAAGACCCTGACTGTAAATTCCAGCTCTTTTTGATCTGAAGTCATTGTAAAGCCTTTACTCACCTCTCACTTGGATTAGCTGAACATCCATTGGCTCCCCTACATTTTGTCCAGTAATTGTTTCCTTTATCAGATCTAAACCAGACATACAGTACATACATAGTGTATTTATTTTTTTAATTTCACATGCATAGCTTCACCGCTTTGTCTGAATTTGTCCTTTTGACTTTGCCATTTTTAACCGTAGACCCCATCAAGATTTATTTCTCCAGGGATGTTGCTGGATGTTTTCGTTTACCACTCCTTGATTTTCAGATGACCGTAACTCAACAATCATATTAAATAACAGATACTGATAGCATCCTTTCATATCATTTAGTTTGAAATGAACTTGTTTTGCTTTGAGTTTTAATTAATTTGTATTTTTATGTATGTGCATTATGCTGTTAGTGATTTGTGAACCTGTTACAATGCACAGAGCATGCATTTAGTGAAGAGTGCTATACAAAAATAAACTGACTTTTATTTTTAATACATTTCACCTTACTTGTCACTGCAGCAGGATTTATTTATTCATTTTTAATAACCATCTATTATTCATTCATGAATCTACTTTATACAGTTCCCAAAACATCATTTTTATTGGGTGTTACATATGCCTTTAAGCTTGCTAGGCTTTCTTAGATGAATGTTTAAAAAAAATGAATAAATGTGAATCTTGTGAAGAGGGCAGAATTCATCCCAGATACCTGAATGGAGAGGCTAAAAGATAAGAATATTTATTATTCTTTATTATTCAACTGTCTTTAAACAAAACAGCTGAATTATGCATATTTAATATTACATATTAAATATGTAATATTTGGTATAAAATATTAATTTTTGGTTTTATTTGCCAAGGAGACTATTACAGGAATCAAGGATTTTATCTTACACTTAATCAATAAGATCTGAGTATAAGATTTCTGTTTACACGTGTTACACACGCGCGACTAGGAATGAGCTGAGTGGACCAAGTGGAGGTAATTACCCGCCAGGCCAGGGGGTGGTGGGTTGCACTAAACCTACCTCTGTTAGCTTTACAGGCCAAAAATGTGAAAACCTGCCTGATTCAATGACACTTCCGGTTCCAGCCCCTAAACTGAAGTCACTTCCGGTTCCGCCCAGATGGCATCACTTCCGCCTTTTGGCTTATAAAGCCGCCATCTTTCTTTCACTAGTCAGTTCAGTGGAGAACTCGAAACGATGCTCATGAATGTTGTACAAAAACTCTTTTGCAGTCAGGGATAATATATGGGTGGCTGCCCCAAACCTTTTTGTGTGTGTCAAGGTTATTCATTTCACACACGTTATATTATCTATCTATCTGTTCCTTTCTGGACCCATACATGATGTCTATCTTCAGCGAGAAATTGTTAAAGTTCTTGTGCCTCTCTGTTTAACTTCCTCATTTAAGAGGAGGCCCCCAAGTCAGTAAGTTGCTGCTTATCCAATTGAGCTAAAGAAGAACTCCTCTTGTCTAAATGAGTAAATAGGCATTTGACTTCTACTGTAACTAGGTGTGGAGAATATTACAAAGCGTCAGGATCTCTCTCATCATCAAATCTCCCTCTTCGAACATCTGAACATATGTTTAAAGACTAGTTCTTTATTGCTTTAGTTTCTTGGTCATTTTGACTGCTTATTTCTTGCTCTCACACAACTCAAGCCTTAAAGACAAGTAAACAAACCTAATTCTAATTTTTAAATATATCCTAAAATATAGATCATACTTTGAAGGGCAGCCATCAGCAGAATACAGTAAGTTTTTTATTAAAAAACTCAGCTTGTGAGATTCTGAATTCTTCCCTAACAACAACTGCAACTATAAATCTCATTGTTTCATGCATACCATACAGTCACAACAGCCTCAGAAACTTTACTACTACTATGCTAATCCTCTTTACTTACTCCAAAGATAGTCAGACACTGTACAGTGTGGAAGGGAATGACTTGCAGAGTCCCAAAAATAGTTGACATTGGGCAAATGAGAGCCAAAGTAGGTCTGAGTCAGAGTTCCATCTTGTTGAAGGTTCGGGTCACAAGCGAGATGCCTCCTTCCTGGGATGACTGTTTTTATGTGCTTCGGACTGGAAGGATGGACTTTTGGGGTTTTGGGGGATGGTGTGGGCATGGTCAGTTAGGTGTCTTTCTGAGCTGCATAGAGAAGAGACAAGACAGCAAGCAGCAACGTTCCCTCTTGTCTTGGGATTTTAATGCAGACCTGAAATGAAATGGCAAGATACTTAGACAAGTGTGTGTGACTAGAAGAGATAAATTCCATTAATTCTCCCAATGTCTGCAGTCACACATGTGCATCTGAGGATCACCTTCTAGGCTCATCTGATGTAAGCAGTACCACCCCAGGACACCAGGGGGCGCAATCACTGACTCTTTTATCTCTTTTATTACCCACAACTCATAGAAGATGCCCACTGAGGGCAACTGATCCCGCTCCTTGCGTTCCAGGAACTGTAAAAGCAAGGCGGTCTCCTGCATTATGAAGTTCCTACCCTAACACTGGACTGCTCTTCAGAGCCTGTAAATTTACAATCAATGCCTAAAGCTTTGCATAGTTGCTATATCATGCTATCAAGCACTTGTTATTTTCAGTTTCCTTATTTTTCAAGCAAACAGGCAAGCCTGACTGGCACCTTAACATTTCTTCCTGACTCCTGTCATTCTCTTGACTAACAACACTGTGTTGTTTTTGCTTAGGTAGCTTTGGGTTTCCTCCCATTTTAAAAGATAAATGTTAATCTCAGTAGTAATTTAAAAATCACCATGTAAAGGTAATTATGATCCTGCATATTTGAATGTGCCCTCTGATGGACTGTTACCTAATCAGAGACTGATTCCTGTTTATGCCCGATAGTGCCAGGATAGAATCTACCCATGTTTCTGAACTGCAGTAAGAGGAATTGAAAATGGGAAAACGGATTGAATCATACAGTAGTTTAAATGGCACTTTTCATGTGTTTGCAGAATTTCATTGTTTTTATGAAGCAATGGGGCTGCTTTAGTAGTTCACATGATTTGTTCAAAATGCAATATGATGCATGTGACGTATTGTGCTTTTGAAAAATAAAATGTACTTTTATTTTATTTATATAATTCTTATCCATAACTTTTTATATATATATTTAGTACAATTAGTACAATAGACATTAAGCTGCATTACTCTATGGCTGCAGATTTTCTTGAGCTGTTTGGGTGTTAAAGCTATAATACAGCACAAGTGACGTTTGCTTAAAATTTGAGTGAGGGCATTTTTGGTGGCTTGCTCAGGGTCAGGAAGTAATCCCAAGGTAGAATCTGAAACTTCATATTTCTGGTTTGATCTGATCTTTAGATACTAAACCACACAGCCTGCTTAGAAGCAGCATATTTATGTGGAACAGCTGAGCTTAGTGAACTTCTGTTTTGTGAAAATATTCAAAGAAAGCCTTATTCACTGGTTAGTTCATTTGGTTAAATTAAAGTATGCACTGCTTTTGAACAGAGAATGTGGCTTTAGCCGCTTAACACATTCATGCTCAGGAAGCAAAGCTGCATTGAATTTTATTGGTCTTATTTGGAAATACCCAGGGTTTCAGCACTCTGGCATTAACCATATTCTATAATTGGGGCATACTCTTCTCTTCTAAAGAAATTACTTCTGTGGTTTTGCTCTATCTGCAAATATGAAAAATGAAAGAAGACACTGAAGGGAATAGATATTGAATCAATTCTAGACAATGATAAGAAGTGTGTACAGAAATCTGGATAAAGAAAAGAAAAAGAAAGACATTTTTAATTCCCTATTACCAGGCATTTATTCTAAAATAAAATATAGTTGAACTAAAAACAGCAAAGGCAGTCAGAGGCAGTACCGAGCCCTGATGTTCATGGATCTTCTGCTTAATTGCCTTTGGGTGGGTTTTCCTTTTGGATGCTCAGGTTTACGTCATCATCCCACAAGCATGAATGTGACATTAGTTGGTGACCTCAAACTGGTCCTGAGTGATTGTAGGTGTATGTGTGCCTGAGATGAACTGGCACCTCATTCAGGGTTGGTCCTTCCTAGCAAACAGTGCTACTGGGATAGGCTTTGGACTTTTAAAACCTAGAACTGGTTTTAAGAGCATTTGAGAATATAATGTTATGTTTTGAAAGTACACTGCATAAGTGATCAATCCTCAAAAAACAATAATTAGAACATCCACTAGTGAAACCTAAAACTACCCATTACCCATTGCCAGGCTAGTCCCAAAATGAACACATTTCTTATTTCTTATTATAGTCTTAAGTTATTCATATAGGGTAGATGATTATCATGCAATGGACTGGCACCCTAGCTTTTCTGCATTGCAACAAATGCTAGCAAACTAGAAAATTGGGTTATAGAATGGATGGAAGGCTGGTTTGAGATCATATGAATGCAAATCTCATTTCTCCAAGAAACACTTGAACGATTTTGCATCATCATGAAAAATCCCCTCCAGGAGGTGCTCTCTTGGAGCACTTTTAGCCACAGGTTTATTCCACCATGATTTGCTAAGAAGTGTCTCTGGGGGTCTTTTCTGCCCACTGCTATCAGGCAAATCATTGCTTCCACCCGATGTACTCATTAAGTTTATTTTTACTTATTGATTAATTGACTGATTCATTGACTATACTATTTGTCATGTGAGTCTTTATACTTGTTTTTATGTTTCTGCTGCTGCATGCATTTGAATTTCCCCATAGGATTAATAATGTTTAACTAATGTAATTATTTAAAAATAAACAAATTATCATTGAAGACAAATTTGGTAAAGCCAAATTAAGGTGAGATATCTCTGTAATGCAAGACATCAATATCCATCGAAATCCTGAATTGTACAAGGCTCTTTCTAATGGGCCACAATTACTGAAAAACACACACACTCACACATAAAATTGCATTTGATACTTATAGATATGAAATTTTGTCTGATTGTTCATACCAATTTTGGATCCAGTTACTACATTTTACCAAGTATTGCTTTAAAATGAGAGGCTTGTGCAATAAATTTCAGCTTAGTCAGGCGATCTCATGCTTATGAAACCAGTACATCTTATTAATGTACATTTTTCACAAAGGTAATTTGATAACATGGAGACAAATTGTCCCTTCTCTTAAGGCTTTTCATTTTTTGTTGGTACTACAGTGTTGATCATTTATACACCTTCTTGACTATAATAGTAAATAATTGTATTTTTAATAACATTTTTGCCCGCACAAAGCCACACCTTCAAAGCGAAATAATACATGTCAGCTTTCTTTTGTTCATCAACTTCAGTTATTAGTCATTAGTCGTCCATTGTAGCATCATTTAGGAAAAAGTTCCTGACGCCAATCGGTTATGTTGCCAAGAGAGCATCATGTAAATTATTAATTCAACTTCAAAAATTACATATTAGTTGATTACTTTTTCACATGGGTAACAATCAGAATATTCAAATTATAAACTCATCAAATATAAGTCTTTTTGATAATTACAAAACAAGGAAAAAATGGGTAACATTTTACTTTAGATCCTGCATAAATACCTATATTACTCATTTTCTCTTATGTAACAAGACCTTACCAAAGGCTTCGTGGGTCTTCATAACATTTATAAAATATAGTAGATCTCTCATTCATGTCTGTTCAGTGTGACATACTGACATGATTAGAAAATGACTTGTTACTATGAAGGATCCACAGGTCTAGTACTAAATATGTAATATCAAGAGAAATGTGTCACAGTTAAGCCACCTCAGACTACACCAAAGTGACGTTTTGTTAATAGGTCACATTGCAGAGAGCAATAAAAACTTTACCAATGCTTTGTAAGTGTTACGAAGACCCAAACAAGTGTCTGAGTAAATGAGTAATAGATACATTTTTGCCGTACATAAATTAAAGTGTTACCAAAAAAAAATGAATGACAAAGAACTGACTGCAAGAACACATCTCAAAGTTACAAGGATTTTGGCTGTTTTGGATCCACTTAGTCTATGATGGGACTACCATAGGACTAGACCCTCTCTCCGCAGAAAGAGAAAATATAACCAGTGTCTATCCTGAAAAGTCAAATGACACAAAAAAGGCAAGTTTCCCCTGAGATCTTTAACACAAAATCCAGGACCTTAAAGGAGACTTGTATCAATATGGATGGAAAAAGCAAACTTGGCAGGGAATCGATTCCACTCTGCACTTTAAACTAGGCAACAATGATCACTGTCATGCGTTGTATTATGTTTAATTCAAAAATAGATCATAAAACAACATCTTAAGAACTTAAACCATAAACTATGAAAGTAATTGATAAAGAGCAATAAATCTGAGTCCTTCTTACTTTGCATTTGGATATGGCACAGTGTCACAGTCTAGAGCTCTCTTGCAATTTCTTACAATTGAATGTTATTTAGTCTTGCAAAGTATTAAATATAATCACTTCAAGTATGTTTCAGTTAGTGTTAATATCTCACTGCTCGTTAACATTTTTTCATTAAAGCTGACTCCACCAAGACCCTGAATGCAATTAGAAATGTAAAAAAATTCAACATTTTAGTTATTATGATTCTCATAGCAAAATGAAACTGAGAAATACAAAGACTAAATTAAGGAATATATCATAAGTTGCATAACTGAAACAGTTTATTCATAATTAATCATATTGACTTAACCAGTTCTTGGTAGGAGCAGCATGGTGGCGCAGTGGTAGTGCTGCTGCCTCGCAGTTAGGAGACCTGGGTCCTCCCTGCGTGGAGTTTGCATGTTCTCCCCATGTCTGTGTGGATTTCCTTCAGGTGCTCCGGTTTCCTTCCACAGTCCAAACACATGCAGGTTAGGTGCATTGGTGATCCTAAATTGTCCCTGGTGTGTGTGTGTGTGTGCCTTGTGGTGGGCTGCCACCCTTCCTGGGATTTGTTTCCTGCCTTGCACCCTGTGTTGGCTGGGATTGGCTCCAGCAGAAGCCTGTGACCCTGTGTTAGGATATAGTGGGTTGTATAATGGATGGATGGATCTGGGTAAGAGGGAATCATTGCCTACCCAATCTATTACAGGGAGAAAAGGAACAAGTCTTGGATAATATTGTCTCACCATTTTATAAGCTTACTTATACAATCAATGCAACATGAAATAAACAATATCCATCCCTACAAGCCACATCCATTTTTAAACTGACGTTACATAATAATATAAACAAAAACCTTTGTGAATTAATGCCACAGAAACATGTCTAAAAATATTACATTTTCTCTCACCTCTACAATGAAAAATGTTAAATTATAGTCTGTCTTTAAGTGAAAACTATCTCAATTTAGCACAAGTATATGGTATAACTTTTTACATGAGCACACGTGGGCCTAGTGACTCACTCTGGGGTGAGAACTGAAAGATCAGGTTTACAGGCCTACAGCTCCTCAGCCAGGACACTCTTCATATGTCTCACTGAACTTACACATCTGAACGAACAAAGACTGAAAATGAATAATAAAATATTAGAAAAGAGTATGGGAAAAATATAAATGGACAGAATTAAACAAAAATTACTATTACTATAAAAAGGATTAGTGTATTAAACACCTTGCTGATGGATTTTTAACCTAACTTTTAGTGATTTTAGATTTCAGTGTAAATAATACATCAATCATTTAGGAAAGACATGAAACTTAGCTGAAGAAGTGCAAATGTTATCCCACTTTAAAAAATAATGAAAAAACAGATGAGAATAATTAGACTAACCTTAACTATAGTTGAGATGAGCTCTAGGCCATACTACCATAATTACCTGGAACAGTATGCTGAAATTTGCTAGAAGAGTACTCACAAAATGAACATCCAAAGAAAGAAATAGATTCTGCCAAACAATTTTTTATTGATTAGTATAAGATACAGTTAATTTTAAGGGTGTTGTAGTGGTTAGCATTGCTGCCTCAGAAATCCAGTATCTTGGGTTTGAAGACCATGCACAGTCTTTCTTCAAAGTTACACGATTTTACATAAGTTATACAATAGCAAAGTTACACAATTTTGTGCAGGATACATCTCACTAAGCAGCATCCTGGGTGCCCCATCTATAGTTCTTGACACTGCCCACTTACCAGTGTACCAGGGCAGGCTACTTATTCTCTCACTGGAACTATGTGATACCTTGACCTTTCCCACTTTTTTTCTCCTTGCAATATCCCTATTTAGAGGTCCATCGGTCTGCATAAGCAATATATATTTAATAATATGAATGAGAAGAGTCAGCACAAAGAGTTGGGGAGTCAACTGGGTAGCACATTTAAACAGATGTCAGAATGGTTCTAAAAAGTGGCACACAACACATAAACACATAAAGAAAACAAGGGTTTGAAAATAAAGGCATTTCCCAGAGCTCTGTTCTCTAAGGGTGCAGGTCCTAAAAAGGGAAGCCTATTTCAGGTGGCCTTTTGGTCTTTTTAGTGGCCTCCCAGAAGGAGTGGCGCCTTTATGTAGGATGTGGTAGCAAAGTCATTCAATCTCCAGCAAGAAGACCTTTGAACTGCTGGTGAATAGGATAATGGTGTTAACAAGAGCAGCCCCCTCTCAACTCAGAGTGGTATTGCTTACCTTCCCCTAAGGGCTTATGCTTGACAGCATATATGTATGTTTATATATAAAACCCTTCCTGAAAGGAGGCAGCACAGGATTCCAAGTTGGAGAAGCTGGGTCCACTTTGCACATTTATGAACAAAATCAGCAAAGGCCAGCAAGAATTCAGTAGTCATCTATTCCATCACTAAATGGCAGCTCACAGTTTCTGACTTCTGTGAATTAATCATGTTGCTCTATTAATGGAATGATTTGCGGATAATATGTTCTTTAAGAGCTACACTGAGTTCAGGGGTGGAGAAGCACCAGAAGCCATTTGATGGACGTGTAATTAGTAGTTAGCAGCTTTTTCATATGCAACTCAAAGAGTTGTTTAAAGTTTTCTCACTCTCAGTGACAATTGTAGTCTTTATTTGTGAAATAGCAGAGATAGTCTCTAGAGTGGTATATAGTGGTATATAGAAAGTGGGTGAGTAGACAATCCACTTTAGTTTATAGGCAGTGACAAAATGAACAGGAAGACTCAGCAAAGCAAAAGAGTTTAGTTTTTTCCCCTTTCTGCATTGTTTGTGTTCTTCTTATTCATCCTCCACTAAGATGTTAACGGTTGAAAATAAACAGACCAATTTGATATTTGTCTTGTTTGCTCTGAGGATGTTCTCCTCTCTTGTAAAATATGCATTAAGTAATATGGGTTTGACCTGATGAGTTGTTTTGTCTATTAGCCCAAATCCTAAACAGAATAAGTACTGCCTCCAATTCTTTCTCTCACTCTGTCTCTCTCTCTCTCTCTCTGATTAGTTTATGTAGTCATTTCTCTTTCCTACTAGGAAGTATTTCACCTGACTCATGTTTTGACTCCAGTCTCATTGTATCAAAGTAATGAAGAGGCTACTAAACCCTAGCTCAGTAGTACTTGGAGAGCAGGTCTAGTAATCGCTAAAAATCCTGGCACCATCTGGGGTCAGAGGAATAGGTAGAATGCTTGGTGGTGGCTTCAGGAGTCCAAAGATCCATCACCATAGTTCCTCCCAGTAGAAGACATACTATACACTAGAGAGGCAGGACGAAATTTCTTCCTCCTTGGATTCTTTTATGCAGTTGATGCACTGGTAGTTAGTTATTCATGGTACCTCTCTTGTTGTGGTACTTTGTGAAAACCTACTTTTATGGTACCCTTTGAAGTTACAGATACACAATGTCCATTTCTGTGACCAAGAATTCCTCTTTCCCAAGCCAACCATTAAGACTCTTGAAAAACCATAACAATTAATTTCATTCCCTGAACCAGTTTGTTTTCATCTACATGATCTATGAGGGTCAGTTATCAGTATTGTTAGGTAGAGGCAAGAAGCAAACTCTGTTTGGATTAACGAACCATCAAACACAGATCCATAATAACTCACTTACTCACACCAGGCAGAAATGCCCAGTTAATTTGAAATGCACTTGTTAGTAAACCCCCAGAAACACGGGTGAAAAGGGCAAACTCCATAGATACAGTGACTTCAGTCATAAACTGAACATACTGTCCTGGAGCTCTGAGAAGGTAGCACTAACTCTGTCTTGCCTGGAGCTCCGAGGAGGTAGCATTAACTCCGTCTTGCCTCTTATATTGCATGTAAGCCTATAATACAAATTTTACTGTTTGAAGTGTTGTTGAAGATTTGTACAATGCTGACATTGAAGATTGAAAGATGGATATAAAACACAACTGAAGCAATATAAGGCCAATACAAACTAAACACTACCTTTCCATGTAAACAAGAATGGGTACTGTTTACTAACATTGCAGATTTCTTAAGTATGAACATTGTTAACACATCTGTATTATTTGTGATTGTATTTATGTACAGACATCATTATTTAAGGCAACACAAATAGATTAAATTCTCCCTTGCGTCTCATGTCTTATTCAGATCCATATTACTTTGTGAGGAATAACACAACATTGTGACCATGTCTAGATCCAATGATATAACATATTTTACTTTCTAGACACTCATAATGTACTCTGGGGTAAAGAAAGGTGGATGTGATCTTCACCCCAGTAATCTGCTGGCCTATTAGAAAATGCACTAATATTATAAAAATTAGTACCTCATAATATGATGACCATTGCCTTTGTTTTATAGGGACTTTTTTAACACTTAAAAGACAATCTGTGGGTTTGTGATACTGTGTTATTGCATAAGAGGCAGATTTACCTGGACAACAGCTAACTGTGGAAAAAGGCATCTCGAGAAACAAAGCTCTGTTTGGTGATACCATTTAAAGCAACACCATCAAATTTTGAAAGTTATTAGCAAGTAAGACTAAAAAGACATCTTTCATCTTTTATTTTATTTTATTGATTTTAATGAGAAGTAGTTAGCATCCAATACAATCAAGTCAAACTTAACAAAGCAAACCAAAATTCAACCTCCACCCAATAGAAAGAGAAGAGAGCCAGCAACCAAAGCAACTTTATAAAAATAAAAATAAAGGAAGGATATCCTTTTCCCAGAAATGAAAGCTTATTCTAAAATGCTCTAAGTGAGAATTAGATTTTTTCCAATTTCAAGCAGTATAGAACATCAGTTACTGACTGACTTAAAGGTGGTGGGGTGGGATTGTTCCAGCTGAGCAAGATAAATCTACATGCTAGTGGTGTAGTTAAAGGTAATTACAGTTTGTTTGTCCTTCGCCAGTTTAGAACCATCAGGGTCTACACCAAACACAGCTGTTAATAGGTTCAGAGTGATTATGGCACTAAGGCTGTCTGATAGGTACAGTATGCAAAAGTTATTGATAATTTAGTGCATGCCCAGAACATGTGGCCCAGTGAGGCTGGAGCTAGATTGCAATGTTCACAGGTTGAATCTTGCTCTGGAAATATATTGGGCAATTTTAAACAGATTGAATGCTTTGCACATATCTGTACATGGCTTCCTTCCACTCCATTTCTGAAATATTAAATGACTGGTCCTTTCCCCAATGTACTTTGGGGACTTTGAAAGGAAGGAACTTGAAATTATTTTTATAAACTGAAGAGATTCTATCTGAGTCTTCAAGACTAATCAGTATTACTCCTGGAATAGAACAAAGTGGGAGGTGAGAAAAAATTGGGCAGACTCGGTTTAGCAAAGTTACTAGTTTGAATATGTTGTAGTTGAATCTGAAGCATAATTGTAGTTGAATCTGAAGCATAATTGATTGTAGGATGCAAAGACATTATCTATGTACAAGTTTCTAAATGTTTTAATCCCAGACATTCTCTAGACATTAAATAGTGTATATGTTTGAGAGGGTGGAAAAAGGTGGTTGTCATGAAGAAGTACAAAAATTAAAGCTTCTAGAATATGGTTCCATATTCTGAGGGAATGAAGGGCAAATGGATTATCAGTGTACTGATGGTAATTTGCATGAACTAGGGAACAGAGCAGGGACTAAAAACTATTTCTATTGCAGACCAGGCTTATGTATATTAATTTATTTGTGTCGATGTCCGGGTCTTTATAGCTTATAAATTTGCTGCCCTGTAATAAAATGTAGGTAGTGCCATGACCCCTTCTGCTTTAGTTCATTGTAGGGTTTAGGTCCCTTTGGAAGTGTGGATGTTTCAAATTCCAAATAAATGAAGTTCAAACTTAGCTTAATAACATTCTATACAATCGAGTCAAACATACCGAAGCAAAGCAAAGCAAAATTCATGGTCATCTTAACTATTTTGATTCTCCCTGCTAATGTAAGATGGGGGGTAGACCATCTATTCACCTCTTGTTTAATTTTTTCCATGCAGACACAAACATTTTGTTGAAAAAGAGCTTTATAAATACTTGTGACATTTGCCTTGAGATATTTAAATTGATCTGCTAAGAGAAATGGGAAGGTATTCAGTCCGATATTGTGTGCTAGAGAAATCATTGGAAAAAGCAAACTTTTATCCATCCATCCATCCATTATCCAGCAGCAAACTTTTATTGATATTGATTTTGAGTCCAGATATCTTTTGAAAATCTGCATCTGGCACAGAATTTTGTGGGTCAAATATATAATGTACAATAACATCTGCATATTTTCTGTTCAAGTCCTTCTCTGAGAATCCTCTTTATCTCTGATGCAGTTCAAAAGTATATAGACAGTGGTTCAATGTTGATTGCAAAGAGCAAAGTTGATAAGGGCCATCCTTGTCAAGTACCACGTTCTAGTTTAAAGTTGTCTAAAATAATGTTAATATAAACTATGGCTTCTGGACTGGTATAAAGTAGTGTGATTCATGCATATATATATTTGGGCCAAACCCAAATTTGTGCAATGTGCTGAACAGGTAGTCCCATTCAACCAAACCAAACGCTTTTTCTACATCTAAAGATAATAAGATCTCTGGGGTGTTAGATTTAATGGATGAATATATTATATTAAAGAAATGTCAAAGGTTAGAAGGTAAGATTATATTTCAGAAGGAAACACTTTCTCAGTCCTTCTAGCTAGAACTTTGGAGAGTATCTTAACATCGTTATTCAGAAGAGCAATTGGTCTATATGATGCACAAGTCATTAATTTTTTTAGAAAAGATGGTAATTAATGTTTGGCGAAAAGTTTGAGGTAGAATTGTGTTGTCTTTAATTTCTATAAATGTTGCTAATAATAGAGGACTTACTTGAAATTTTTTTTATAAAATTCCACTGGGTAATTATCAGGGCTGGCTGTTTTCTAACTATGAATTGAGTTTATAGTATCTAGTACGGGGGCATCCAACACGTCACTCACATGTTACTAGTCGCACCTCAAGCCTTTATGAGGCACATGTCTAAAGGGTCCAAAAAGCAGTAAAAGAGAATCTGAAAAACAGTCGGCTCAAAACCCATTGTTAATCCAATCAAATCCTCTTTTCCAGCACAACACAAGAGGAAGGAGTCTCAAATAAGACTAACAGTGTCATAATGGAAGAAAAAAAATTCAACAAAACATTAAAAAATATTATTTTCATGAGAAGTGGGAAGCCATTGTTTTTTCAAATGTGTGAACGATAACTGTATGTGCCTCATATGCGAAACAGCCATTTTAGAGAGTAGAAAATGCAACGCTGAGTGCCACTTCACAAAAATCCACAGCAGATTTGCTCAAGGCTTTCCGTCAGTTAGCAGACAATAAACCGAGAAAGTCAAGCAGCTGAAACAGAGCTCAAATGTCAGCAGACTTTATTCACGAAAATATTGAAAAACTCCCAAGCAGCAACAGATGCTTCATTTAAAGTAGCCCACATTTTAACAAAGCACAAGAAGCCTTTTACCGATGGCAGCATAAAAGAGACAATGATTGCAGTGGCAGAAACTATTCAGTAACCATACAGTATAAATAAGACAGAAATTATGTCTGTCATTAATGAGGTTCAGCTAGGTGTGCTCACTCAATCACAAGGAGAGTTTTTGCACTTTTTGCAGATGCAATGGGGCAGTTAGAACGGGACATGGCTCAGTCTAACTGGCTTGCAATTCTATTTGATTAGTCAGTAGACTACACTGATACTGTCCAGTTGGTTGTGTTCATTCAGATGGTTTTTGAAGACTTTTCTACAAAACAGAGTTTTTGACATTACTTTCACTAAAAATACAATCAGAGGAGCTAATATATGCAGAGCTGTAAAGAAATACTTTGTGGAAAAGGTACTTATTGAAAAATTTGTGTCTGCCACAATAGACGGAGCTCTGGCTATGATAGGTGTCACTTGGGATTTATTGCATTTTGCAAGGCAGACCAAGACTTTCCTAAATTTCTTAACCATTGTTGCATCATTTTACAGCAGGCTATATGCTCAAAAAGTATGGGATTTGAACATGTAATAACACCCATGATCATTAATTCTATCCAAGCGAAAGCCAAACAACACACTTTTTCTTGAGGAATGTTCAGCTGGGTATGGTGATCTTCTCCTCCACACAGATGTCAGATGGCTGAGCAAGGGCAAAATATTGCAGACCTTTTTTTTTAATTACTTGGGAAAATCAAGGTTTTCATGGAATCAAGGGGGGAGGACAATGCTCTGTCATCTGATGTTAAGTGGCTGCTTGATTTTGCATTCCTGACAGGTGTAAGACAGAAACTAAATGACATGAACCTACAGTGGCAATGTAAGGACAAAAATATATGTGATACGATCAGTGTTGTGATGGCGTTTGAAGCAGAACTGCCATTTTTCATTGAGCAAATTAAAAAGAGAAGACTGCAACACTTCCCCTCTGCTGGAAAGAAAGAAAACTATGCAGGGGCACGTAATGCTTTTGATGTGCAAAAATATTGTCAGGTTTAGTCCAGGTTGGGGAGATTGTGGACAGGTTGGACTTTGAGAAACTTGAGCCCTGTGTGGCATTCATTGCCATCCCTTTCATATAGGCAGGAATAGTTGATATTTCACAGCAGATGGCTGAACTGTTCAATGTCAATTCTGTGGAAATGGAGATGGAGATTATAAATCTCCAAAATAATATTCATCCAAAAGCTCAACAGAATTCACAACATTTTTGGTGCTTGATAGAGCCAAAAAGGTATAAGAATCTTAGCCAAGCAGCCCTAAAGGTATATGCTTTATTTGGCCCTACATACCTCTGTGAAGCCTCTTTTTACAATATGAATATTATAAAGTCAAGGCTGACAGATGAACTTTTAAAAGATACTGTAAAAGTAAACCTAAGTGGATACACTCCTGCATATTCCTCTTTTGCAAATTAAATGCATTGTCAGTCATCTCACTAGCTCAAGTGTTTTTAGTTATTCTTGTTTTTAATGTATTGATTTGTAACACTGTTCGGGCTTAACTGAAAATTTAAACATGGATGTTTTTTTTGGTACAAGTTATATTAAATTGATGTTTGAGGCATGTTTATACAAAAAAAAGCTTAATTTATGCTGTTTAGACATGTTTGATATGGTTGATCAGAAAAGGCACTCTGATTTGTGTTTTAGCATTTTTGTAATGTTTAATGTTTTAAACAGCTCATAAAAAAAAACCACTTTACATGTTCATACAGAAAAGTAGTTTCATTTAACTGATCTGGATGTGATATGATTTTTTCTAATCTGTGTGGTATTTAATACAATAAATGAATAGATATAAAATATAGGTAGCACACAAACACTTTCATTTTTTTCAAAGTAGTGCTTGAATGAAAAAAGATTGGAGACCCCTGGTAATTCTAAAAGTGTCAGAGGTTTATTCAGTTCCACAGCACCAAGAGTATCTAGCTATGGTATCTATAATTAATCAAGAAACTCATTAGAGTGTGTCTTATCTTCTTTAAACTGAGTAGAATATAAGGACTTATACAGTAGTACTCTTTAAATGTGTAACTTATATGTTTATGGTCAATAATTTTATCTCCATATGTGTTGTTAATTGCTGTTATTGCATTATGGACTTTCTGCTTGTGGATTTGTTGGGCTAAGATCTTATTAGGCTTCTCTTCATGTTCATAATAATGATGCTGCGATTTAAAGATAAACCGTTCCATTTAGTCAAGAGGTTAAATTGTGATTACAAAACCTGTGCCTCATTTGGAGACCTGGCATATTCTAGATCTATTTTGGTAATTTTGCTCATTAACTCAGATGCCTTCTTGGTTTCCAATTTATTTTTGTGAGAAAGATATTAAAATAATCTTTCCTCTTAAAAATGCCTTCAGAGTTTCCCAGAGTATACATCTGAGGATGCACTTGTCTCAAGAAAATGATCAATTTGCTTGGATATGAATTCTGTACAGTTCTCATCAGCAAATGACAGGGGGTTCAAATGAGCTATGAGATGAGTGTGTAGGACGCAGTAATTTAAGCTCCATGATCAGTGTGGCATGGTCAGAGATAACAATAGCATCACACTTACAATATTTTATAGTGGACAAAAAATTATTTCTTGAGTGACAAAGATGTATGGGTTTGAAAAAGAAGAATGCTCTTAGGTTAGGATTTAAGAACCTCCATGGGTCAGATAAGTTATGATACATTACAAACTGTGTAATTATCTTTGCAGTATTGGATTTAATCACCGTTGTATCATGATCCATTTGGACTCAATGTCCCCACCTTGACTCTGCACACGGCAGAGGTTCTCTCGGAAGGAGGAATTTAACTCATCACCAGTGGAAGCATCAGCCTGACTTTTCCAGGACTACCGGTAACTTTTTGTCTAGACTTCCCCAGTCAATCCATCCCCTCACTTCAACCCCATCTCAAGTCAGATGAAATAACTACAGAGTCAATCATCAACCTTCAGCCCACAGTGCTCTAGTACCAGGTACAATTATGAGCCTGTTTGTGTTTGAATGTGGTGTTTGTAATGGACAATCTGTGACAGCTCAGAAATCCAATAACAACTCATCATTCAACATCATATCCAAGAGGCCATTCTTAATCATCACATGAGCATTGAAGTCACCTAGTAAGACTACGAAGTCAGTGGGGGCGCCCTTTCAAGCAACTCACCCACCTTCCCTTAGAAGGCTGAAAACTCCAAAAAGCTGTTTGGTACATATGTACAAACAACAGTCATTTAAAACAATAGCAATAATTTTAGTAAAGTGTTTAGAAGTGTAACTTCTCTGCAACTCAGAGCCACATAGAGGCAACCCTCTTGTTCACTGAAGAAATTGCATAGTCCTCAGCCAGGAGCTTTTGAGTATCCCTCTACTAGCCTGGTGCCTTTCACACAATGAAATTCAAGAGTAGGAGACCACCCCTGATCAATAATGTTGTTTCCAAAACCTATGCTATGTGTAGAGCTGATATCTTCCACACCAGCTCAGGCTCCTTCCCTGCCAGAAAGGTAATGTTCTAAGTTCCCAAAGCCAGTCTGTATTCTGAGAGTCTAGGCAAATCTAGCTCCTTCCAACCTATGTCTGTCACTGAACTGGCAGCATACCTGACTCTCACCCTTCATCTTGCAGGTGGTGAGCCCTTTAAAAATGGTCACACAATGCCATGTAGGGCAGAACCTGACTGGGATATGTGGTTTGCCCTGTGAAGCCAACCCCAAGCCTGGATCCAAAGTTGAGTCCCGGGCAGGGTACATTGAGGTGCTTAAGTGCCACCACCATGGCAAAGTAACAATGCAGAGTGGGGTAAATGTAATTCTTAATGATAAAATAATACTAAATACTAGTATTACTAATAATATTAATCATGATAGTAATAATAAGTATTATACTAAACAATAATACTTAATGAATAAATAACACTAATGATGCTTTGTAATACTACTGACCATATGCAGTGGGACTTTTTTATATAGAGATATGAAGTACTTGTTTAATATTGCTTCTTAAAATAATTGTATGATAAAAACATGCATAGTATTTTTATTATTGTTAAGGTGTGAAATCGCTAATATAAATAGATTTTACTTCTTCTCTTTAGTTTTAACTTTCATGCATATGTAAAAGGTTTCAGTATTAATCACATTTTAAAATTGCTAGACATATTGATGTCACACATAGCTCTGATATTTCAAAATAAATTCAGTTTGCATTTTCAACCTATTTGTTTTAGCTCTCCACATTAGGCATATTGCTCTTGTGTTTGTGCTGTGTAATACTGTAGTTAGGGTGAAGCTGATGGTATAAGCCCCAGTGGCAACACAGCAGACAAAAGAGATAAAAAGAAAATAATACTGTAGACAAAATATGCTTTTTGAAGTTTCTAAGCACTTACATCTTTCCCATGAGCTCTTGGTTTTGTATGTGGTTTCTGTTTTATCTTCCAACCGGTATCATTGTTCTCTCTGTTTACATTTGTGTACAAACTGCACGGACTTAGTTATTTCAAGTTGTCATAGACTTCCAAATGTATGAAATTAAAATTCTGGCCATTCTGACCATTCAATCTGTTCATGCTCCTTCAAATAATAGGCTAGATTTTCTTTATAGATACTCACTCCTGCCTTTGCATAGAGCAATGTGCACTCATGTTATTGATAAGAAACATGCAAATCATCTTTTAAAAATGTATTTCAAGTTTATATCAAGCTTGCAAGGAAATCATTTACAACTCTTGCAATTCTGTAGTCTGTTGTCTTTTTTCTCTTTCTTCATCATGTAAATCACTTTGAGCTACATTGTTTGTATGAAAATGTGCTATATGAATAAATGTTTTTGAAAAGCTCACAGGTATAGTTCCTGGTATTGCTGATTCAAGAGATCTAGGATATGTCATTGAATGTCTGTGCCACATCTTGCTGTCCTGTAAACTTTGCAAGAACACTCCCAAAAATCACTCATTGTACTGATGTCTTCACACACCACTTTTAAGATAGAGGTGTGTATGCTTAATAATGAGACAAGATAAGCCCTTCCAGTTCTCAAGACCAAACCTTGTAAATCTATACCCAGATCCCAAAACTTCATGTTGTTATAATATGAACAAGATCAGAAAGTTATAAATGAGCAAAATGGGTAATATTAAACAGGACTGATTTTAAGACTTGACTGATGGTTCATCAACTAGACCTTTCGTGGAAGCATCTGTTTAGCCTCCTCAATTCTAAGAGGCAGGGATTCTGTTTCTCTTCTCTTCGGTATCTTGCTGTGATATTTGGTGCCACTGCTTTACTGCCAAGTTGTTTTTATGGTAGCCATGGAATCAACCGATGAAAAAAAATCTGTCATCAGATCGCCCAACACAGACTGGATGGCCAGTTGTGTGAGGTTTGTAGATCTTTGATGTTGTCAGTTCTAACTGACTATGGACCGCCATTAGGTTTATTTTTTTCCATAGATGTTGCTGATCAGAGTTTTTGTTATCTCCTGCTCCCTTTTCAACATTGCAGAGTTTAACAATTACTTTAATGGACAGGCATTGTTAGATTCCAATAGTATTAAACAATTTGGAACTGCTTTATTTTACTGCATGTTTTAAAAAAGTTCATTTATGTGTAATTATTATGTAAATACTGTTTTGTAGAGTTTGTTCTTGAATTTATATGTAAGCATGTTTCAGCACTATATAAAAATAAACCGAATTGATGAAGACTGGAAGTTGAGCACCAGAAGGGAGCAGGCATGGCATAGTCTTAAATTAGGAGGTAATCAAAAAATAAAAGAGACAGAGAAATTCTAATGCCAATTCACAAAACCAAAAATGAACAAAATGTTGCAAAAGTTTCTTACACTAACTATTGTTGTTATCCATAACTTACGCTAATCAAAATTGTTATTTAGAAATTAAATCCAAAACACGATACACAAAATGGTAGTGACCTTATTAATACAAAATATTGTTTATAGAATAGCAATATAAAAATTAAAAAAGTACAAGCCAAAAATACACAAAAGATACAAAATGAGTATCAGAAATTCTAAAAACTCAATGCATACTTGTAAGTCTATTAGCATTTTGTTCATAGCACAGTGGTAGCTGCATTTCTACAAATGTTTTTTGTTTATATACTATTAATGTACCCCATGAGTATTTAATCTGTTTAGCAATTTTAGTTTACTTCATATTCTGGCCACAAACATCTTTCAGTTGATTATGCTTTAAAACATTATTGTTGAAGAGAACAAATTTGTTGTTGTTGTTCAAGCCATAGAATACTGTTAGTTAAAATGGACTCATCACACACGTGAATGCAGTAAAAACCAATCTTATAATCTACTAATATACACTGTGTGAACTTGAACCCGGACACAGACAGATGGACATCATATGTTCACCCAACACACTCGTTTATTTACAGTAATATTTATATTTACAGTCAGTGCACGTCCCAGTGCCTCCAGCACTGTTCCCCCAAAGTCCAGGGTACACAGTCCAATTGCCTTTCTGGCCGTCTCTCGACTGAAGGGAGGCGGCCCCTTAAATAGGAACCCGGATGGGCTCCAGCTGCTTCCCGGCACTCCTCCACAGACTCGCCCCAGTGTGGCGGAAGTGCCAGCTGCACACCCGGAAGCCCTCCGGGTGTCCCCTGTCTTCTTCCCCCCAGCACTTCCTGGTGTGGCGAAAGTGCTGGGATCCAGGGTTGTTCAGGCACCGGGGCGCCGCCTGGCGGTGGCCACGGGTCCCTACAGGGCTGGGCTTCCAAGCCCTCTGCCCGTGGCCCCCAACATAACCAGGGCGGTCACCCCCTCGCGGTCTGGAGGAGGTACAAGCCCTCCTCCGGTCCTCCTGGGCATCCCGGCTGGGCTCCACAACTGTAAAAGATGACTATATAACTATAATAACTAAATGAAGAAAAAAACATGCAACAAATTGTGGCAATGTCTTATTAGAAGTGATCAGAAGATGGCTGGTTTCCTGGTTAATTGGTCATGTGGCAGGAAGAGGCGGGTCAAGATGGACAGATAACAGAAGTGGTGTCAGGGATTGAATGGCTGGGAGGAGAAGAGAAGACATTAGAACGCAGCGCCAATGTCTGGTCTTGTGGGTAATTTCCATCACAAAAGCCCTTAAGATGTCTCCCATGCGCTCAAGTGTAACAACACATAATTGTTAAGTGTAATGGAGTGTAAAGTGATTATGTTACCATTTAAGGCCGATGAAAACTCCCACATAAAGCTTATCCAGACCTGTATTGCTTGTATGTTGGAATATGAGCATTACCATTATTGTGCTATCTAGATTACAGGTAGCAGTTGACTAAACTGATTTTATATTGTAAAGGCTGCCATCTGATGTCATTTTTTAGCTGTAATTCTAAAATGGATTAAGCAGGTTTGAGAATGTTATGTTAGTTAAATTCAATAATTTGCAGCAACAGACCAGAAAATAAATAAGAGAATTATGAAGCACATTGGAGTATGAAAAATACTTGAAGGTAAATTATCAATTCAACTTACATTTGTTTATTTATATAGATTTATTAAAATATATGGGCCTTCCAATCAGCTTGTTAATTACTTTATAGTTTCTTCATGTTTTGTTTTACTTTAAAATATACAGTAGTATGACTTTTCTCCTGGAGTTACATTTTTTATTACTGTAATGAATAAATACAGTGCATCCGGAAAGTATTCACAGCGCATCACTTTTTCCACAATTTGTTATGTTACAACCTTATTCCAAAATGGATTAAATGAATTTTATTCCACAGAATTCTACACACAACACCCCATAATGACAACATGAAAAAACTTTACTTGAGGTTTTTGCAAATGTATTAAAAATATTAAAACTGAGAAAGCACATGTACTTAAGTATTCACAGCCTTTGTCATGAAGCTCAAAATTGAACTCAGGTGCATCCGGTTTCCCCTGATCATCCTTGAGATGTTTCTGCAGCTTAATTGGAGTCCACCTGTGGTAAATTCAGTTGATTGGACATGACTTGGAAAAGCACACACCTGTCTATATAAGGTCCCATAGTTGACAGTTCATGTCAGAGCACAAACCAAGCATGAAGTCAAAGGAATTGTCTGTAGACCTCCGAGACAGGATTGTCTTGAGGCACAAATCTGGGGAAGGTTACAGAAAAATTTCTGCTGCTTTGAAGGTCCTAGTGAGCACAGTGGCCTCCATCATCCGTAAGTGGAAGAAGTTCGAAACCACCAGGACTCTTCCTAGAGCTGGCCGGCCATCTAAACTGAGCGATCAGGGGAGAAGGGCCTTAGTCAGGGAGGTGACCAAGAACCCGATGGTCACTCTGTTAGAGCTCCAGAGGTCCTCTGTGGAGAGACGAGAACCTTCCAGAAGGACAACCATCTCTGTAGCAATCTAGAAATCAGGCCTGTATGGTAGAGTGGCCAGACAGAAGCCACTCCTTAGTAAAAGGCATACGGCAGCCCGCCTGGAGTTTGCCAAAAGGCATCTGAAGGACTCTCAGACCATGAGAAACAAAATTCTCTGGTCTGATGAGTCAAAGATTGAACTCTTTGGTGTGAATGCCAGGCGTCATGTCTGGAGGAAACCAGGCACCGCTCATCACCAGGCCAATACCATCCCTACAGTCAAGCATGGTTGTGGCAGCATCATTCTGTGGGGATGTTTTTCAGCGGCAGGAACTGGGAGACTAGTCAGGATAAAGGGAAAGATGACTGCAGCAATGTACAGAGACATCCTGGATGAAACCTGCTCCAGAGTGCTTTTGACCTCAGACTGGGGCGACGGTTCATCTTTCAGCAGGACAACGACCCTAAGCACACAGCCAAGATATCAAAGGAGTGGCTTCAGGACAACTCTGTGAATGTCCTTGAGTGGCCCAGCTAGAGCCCAGACTTGAATCCAATTGAACATCTCTGGAGAGATCTTAAAATGGCTGTGCACCGACACTTCCCATACAACCTGATGGAGCTTAAGAGGTGCTGCAAAGAGGAATGGGCGAAACTGGCCAAGAATAGGTGTGCCAAGCTTGTGGTATCATATTCAAAAAGACTTGAGGCTGTAATTACTGCCTAAGGTGCATCGACAAAGTATTGAGCAAAGGCTGTGAATACTTTTGTACATGTGATTTCTCAGTTTTTTTATTTTTAACAAATTTGCAAAAATCTCAAGTAAACTTTTTTCACGTTGCCATTATGGGGTGTTGTGTGCAGAATTCTGAGGAAAAAAATGAATTTAATCCATTTTGGAATAAGGCTGTAACATAACAAAATGTGGAAAAAGTGATGAGCTGTGAATACTTTCCGGATGCACTGTATACTTACCATTTATCTGTAATCTAATTTTGTAATGCATTTTTTAAGTAATGAATAAACAATTAGTAGTTTTAACATACCCTGATATGAATACCCATTGGGCAGTAATTATTTTTAACTTCAGTTGTCAATGACTGGAATGACCTGAAAGGGTTAGTTAAAATTAGAATCCAGTCGTCTCAGATGTGACTTTTACAGTAACAGTTACAGGTTCTTGCAAAGTGTGCTGAGCTGCTGCACCATTTGTTACAAAATTGCTTTGCAAAAAGATTATTATCTATACTAATAAAAGGCAAAGCCCTCACTGACTGACTGACTCACTTACTCACTGACTCATCACTAATTCTCCAACTTCCCGTGTAGGTGGAAGGCTGAAATTTGGCAGGCTCATTCCTTACAGCTTACTTACAAAAGTTAGGCAGGTTTAATTTCGAAATCCTACGCGTAACGGTCATAACTGGAACCTACTATCGTCCATATATACAGCTATAGCCTGCAGCTCGGTTGCCATGTGAGCCGGAGTTGCAGCCCACATCATCACGCCTCCCACGTTATTGGGTGCCTGCCCATATAAGGCCGTCCGTCAGTAGCTATCCAATAGACACACTGCCGCAAAATATTCGAGGGTGAAGGACTGTGCTTATGCAAATGAAGATGAGATGGTCAGGCACAAACTCAGCGAAAGTGCGAGAGAAACTTTTAAGTGCTGGGTCTTAGCTAACATTAAATAAAGCCATGGACATCGCAAGATCACACAACATAGCACAAGCACAGCTGAGAACCTTCGATGCATGTACTACGAGCGGCTCATGTGAAGTGACTTTGCAGGACTGGGAAAGGTAAACCTGTGCATGCAGTGTGTGATTTAACAACTCTCTGATGCTGAACAAGCCTTTTGTACACATATCAATAGGAAAGCAAGGTGTAAAGCTTAAGTTTAAATTACGATCATAGACACGCTGCCGCTAAATATTCGCAGGCAAATCCACAACTTAATACCGGGAATGCCTGTTAAACATCTTACATTCATGAGTACTGATTTGGGTAGTGATCAGTTCGATGAATGAAACCTGTTCAAAAAACGCATTACACAATTGAAAAGGCAGCAAAAGAATATGAAGCAAGTGACGCATACAAGCATATTCATAAGTGCAGCTACTGCGGAAACAAAGCACAGAGTAAACCTTAAGTTTAAATTAAACTCATACCCAGGCTGCCGCTGGTGTTTGACATGCCAACGACGAATACGATATTCGCAAGATACAAGTTTAAGGAGAAGACGCAGGGTATAAATGAGACTTTTGATCACTTTGTAGCAGAGTTAAAATTGCTGCAACAGAGTTAAAATTGCTGCAACAGAGTTAAAATTGCTGGTGAAGGGCTGTGCTTATGCAAACGAATAGGAAAGCAGGGTGTAAAGCTTAACTTTAAATTAGGTTCATAGACACGCTGCTGCTGACGTTTGTCATGCCTAAGACGAATATGATATTCACGAGATAGATCAAACGATATAGCACAAGCACAGCTGAGAAGCTTTGATTCACGTACTCCGAGCGGCTCACGTGAACTGACTTTGTTCTGGCTTTAACTACTGTGAAATAAACAGACATAAACTGGAAGCGTGAGTCTGTGCCTTTTAATAATCTTGAGAGAGAAACATGGTGGCAGCGTAGGTGACGGAACTGCTCCGAAAGTCACGCCAGTTTGCTGTTAAAAGTTCAGGACGAACAACACAAAAGGAAAATGGAGGGTCTGAGACCACCACCGACATTAAGCCTCGATGCTAAAGACCTGGCGAAGTCATGGAGAACATGGAACAATGAGTTCAGATTATTCACAGAACTTGCAATGCCAGAGGCAGAGGAAAACACTAAGGTCAGATTATTCTGTTATTTTATTGGAGAGAGCGGCAGAGAATTGTGTCAGGAGCTGACCGGTGATGTAAGACCTGATGAGTTCACCGTGAGCTTGATGATAGGTAAATTTGATGAACATTACAACCCGAAAATAAACGAAACTGTAGAGAGGTACAGATTTTTTTCAAGAAATCAGGCAAGGAGAGAAAATATAGACAACTATGTCACAGATCTGAGAGCGTTAGCAGGCACATGAAATTTCGGAGAGATTAAAAGTTCCCTTATACGTGACCGAATTGTGTGCAGAACCAGTGATGCAAGTTTAGAGAGGTGCATACAAATATGCAGAGCCACAGAACTGTCGAAGGAGAACAGCAGATCAGTCACACGGGCTTCCCTATTCTATACTTCTCCCGGTGCGTCTCTTTAAACCCTCCGTGGGGGATCATTATCATAAGGCTTAATAATTCTATTGTTACACCTTCTACGTGCACCCAACCGTCCTTATTACGGAGTTTTCCTTGCTTTACCACTGGCTGCTTCTTTCCATTCACCTTCCCAGCTCATTATTTAAAAAGTTTTCCTTCTCCCTTTACGTTCAAAATACGCGCCTCCTTGCCTTTAGCGATTTGGGTAGTGAACTCTTCGATGAATGAAACGGTTGACAAATGCGGAATGTAACTTGAACACAACACATCCTCCAAATACAAACCAGATTGAAACAAATAATGATAATCAAATCCTTGATGACAGCAACACTCATAACAGTCACAAAACAATTACATTGACAATCAGGTTATGTTATTTTTAAAATGTTTCCTTTTCTTTTTCATAACTTCTTTAACACACTACTTCTCCACTGCGAAGCGTGGGTATTTTGCTAGTTAATAATAATAATAATAATAATAACTGCATCATTGCATTATTAACCTTATTTCTTAGATTTAGGACTGATACTAGTTCCTCTGTTTTGTTATAAACTTGGTATAAAAGATAGGTAAACAGACCACAAGGTATTTAAGCACTCATGTTCCTTTTAGTAATATGTGAGTAATTTATTTCTTTTATATGTTTTCTTGATAGAAAAGTAGATACTGTTTAGCCATGTCAGTATTAAAAAACTTATATTACTAGAAAACATAATTATGAATGATCTGGTCATTAAAGACCATTTTGGAAATGCCTTTTTAAAGAATACTAGCAGAATACCCGCGCTTCGCAGCGGAGAAGTAGTGTGTTAAAGAAGTTATGAAAAAGAAAAGCAAACATTTTAAAAATAACGTAAGATGATTGTTAATGTCATTGTTTTGTCATTGATATGAGTGTTGTTGTCATATCTATCTATTTATATTATATATATATATATATATATATATATATATATATATATATATATATATATATATATATAGCAAAATACCTGATTGGCAGCGGAGAAGTAAAAAGAAAAGGAAACATTTTAATAATAACGTAACATGATTGACAATGTAATTGTTTTGTCATTGTCATGAGTGTTGCTGGCATATATATATATATATATATATATATATATATATATATATATACATATACACACATACATATATATACATATACATATATACACATACTGTATATATACACACACACATATATACATACTGTATATACAACATATACATATCTACATATATACTGTATATACACATATATATACAAATCTACATATATATATCTACATATATATATATTAGGTGGGACTCGATTAAAAAATTAATCCAATTAATTAGAGGCTGTGTAAGAATTAATCTTGATTAATCGTATGTAATCGACACGTAAATTTGCCCCAAATCGCAAATGTTTTTTTTTAATTTAAAACGGTTTTAGTGGGCTTACAGAATCAAATAATAGACATGGACATGAATATTGTAAACTGAAGCTGTTTTAATTTCTGAAAAAAGCTTTAAACTGCATTTGAATTCAAAACAGAAACAAAAATATCATCCCTGGTTAAAATTGGGCAGACTTAAAAATAAAGTGGTAGTTTAAGTACTTTAAGTACATTTTCAGAATAGTATTGTCTTTAAATAATAATAACCAAAATTTCAACATAAAGTGCAGTTTTTCTTCTTAAAAAATAAGTCAGAAACATAAAAGGTAATTTGACCAGCTTACTCTTTAAACTCTGAGTAACATTAGCCAAAATTATTTTGTACATTAGGCTAAAACAGTGTGATCATTGAACATTTTGTAATTAGATGTATTTAGAATTACTAACGGTCACGGAAGTCCAATGATCCCCAGTAAGAGCCACAAAGTCCGCTTTCTGTAATGCATCTAATTTTGCTTGCTTTTCAGTGTGCACAAAACCATGCTTTTATCAAGGCTTCGCTGGAAGTCGAAATGATCAGTCGTAGGAACGCGCTTTATTCCGACTCTAACATTTTTGTAGCTGTGATGTGTGCATCAGTGTAATGGATGTACCAGGAAATCATGCATTGACAAAAGTTCCCGCTTGCTTGGAATTGAAAGTGTGATTAAATGCGTTATTTTTAACGCTGCTATGGAGTACATGCATCGAAGCTTCTCAGCTGTGCTTGTGCTAAGAAAGGGAAAATTTTAAAAATAACGTAACATGATTCTCGCTAACCTAATATTTTTCATACGTCCCAAACCAAGGAGATGCTAAGGTAAAATGAATCAGGTAGCGCATACATAGTCAGTACACCCTCTCGAATCGAACCTCGAAGTTAGAGGCTTAAGACTCTACAATTAGCCACAGCGTGTGGCTTGTCTATGCTAAAGTATGTATTGTAGATCGGGTATATATATACATTTATATATATATACCCGTACCGCAGTGGAGAAGTAGAAGTTATGAAAAGAAAAGGGAACATTTTAAAAATAACGTAACATGATTGTCAATATACAGTAATTGTTTTGTGAGTGTTATTGAATGTTGCTGTCATCAAGGATTTGATTATCATTATTTCTTTCAATCAGGCTCGTATTTGTAGGATGTGTTCAAGTTACATTCCGTGTTTGTCAATCGCTGTAAAGATAAGAGGTTTCATTCATCGATTAGTTCCTTACTGCATCAATAAACAGCTCGTCTTCCTTTTATCTGTGATGTGACAAACTGCATGCACGGGTTTTTTTACACTGTCTTCCTTTAGCAGGACATTCACTTTTTCCACCGTGTGCTTTGTTTCCGCAGTAGCTGCACTTATGAATATGATTGTATGTATAAGACGCTTCATATTTTTTTGCTGCCTTCTCAATTGTGTAATTCGGTTTTTGTTCAGCACTCTTTGGAACTGTTGCTTTTGTCTGCGCATTGCGCCAGTTCACGGAGCCGCTTGGTGTTCTTGCATCGAAGGTTCCCAGCTGTACTGGTGCCATCTCGTAATGTCAGCTAAGACCCGGCACTTAAAAGTTTCTCTCGCAGTTTCAATGAGTTTGTGCCAAACACCACCCTGACCATCTCATCTTCCTCTGCATAAGCACAGTCCTTCACCCGTGAACATTTACCGGCAGTGTTTGTATTGGATTGCCGCTGATGGACGGCCTTATATGGGCAGGCACTAAATTACAAACGCTAGTGGCAGCCTGTCTATGAACTTAATTTAATATAAACTTACGGTTCACGCCGTGCTTTGTTTCCGCATATGCATCATTTGCTTCATAATGTTTTTCTGCCTTCTCAATTGTGAAATGGCGTTTTGTGCTTGGAGTTCTTCCTTGTTCTCTACGTACTTACGTAGGAGGCGTGATGATGTCACACTAAACTCCCCCCACGCCATCTCCAACTCAAGACTCCATTACATTATATGGGGAAAAATAGCTTCCAGTTATGACCCTTATGCGTAGAATTTCGAAATGAAACCTGCCCAACTTTTGTAAGTAAGCTGTAAGGAATAAGCCTGCCAAATTTCAGCCTTCTACCTACACGGCAAGTTGGAGAATTAGTGATGAGTCAGTGAGTGAGTGAGTGAGTGAGTGAGGGCTTTGCCTTTTATTAGTATAGATTTCTTACTCTGATTAATTTACCAAGTGCAATGTATTCAGAAAGCGCAGTGTTCATAACCCTTCATTTTCTGCACACCTTATGGTGTTGTAGATTTAATATTAATTGGATAATTTTACATTCAATAAATAACCCATAATGACAAAGTGAAAACATGCTTTCAGAAAGGTGTACAAATTTATGAAATAAATCAGACTCTTTGCTGTGGCACTCCAATTTGTGGTCAAATGCATCCTGTTTGCTTTAATAATCCTCGAGGTGTGTTTAGAACCTGATTGGTGTCCACCTGTGGTAAATTCAACTGATCATACGGGTGTACACTGGTGCATATAAGGCCCCTCAATTCACAATGCATGCTGGGACAACAATCAAACCATGAAGTTCAAGGAACTCTCTGTACACTTCTTTAATCAAATTGTGGTTACTCATAGACCAGGGCAAGGGTACAAAAACATTTCTAAAGCTTGGAGTGTTCTCAGAAGCACAGTGGCCTCAAAGAAATTTGGAACCACCAGAACTCTTCCTAGAGTTCGCAATCTGGCCAAACTGAGTGAGCAAACAGGAACAGCCTTGGTCTTGGTGGTGACCAAGAACCAAAGGGTCACTCTAACAGAGCTTCAGAAATCCTCTGCTGAAAGGGGAAAACCTGTCAAAAGGATGACCATCTTGGCAGCACTGAATCAATCAGGAATTCATTGAAATTAGAAAACTCCACCTAGTTTAAAAGACAAAGAGAGAATGAAAAAGATTCTTTAGTCTGATGAGACAAAAAGTAAACTCGTTTGGCAGAACTCCGAGCATTATGTCTAACAAAGACCAGGCCCTGTTCACCACCTGCCTTATATTTCTGGCGCCGCATCCGAGTGGCAGCCTTTCCAGCAGCTCCGTGTATGACTTTATCTTTTTACCTTTTTTTCTATTTTTTTTCTCTATTTCACTGATCACTTCTACCACTTTCTTTTATGTGGAATCACTTCCTGGACACTTTTTACTATTTTTACTAATTGACATGGATTTTTACACTCCGAGACTCACCTATTCAAGTAGTCAACTTAAAGCACTGAGAAGAAATGCTCATGCCGGTGTGGTTCCTTATTTACCTGACGAGGTAAGAAGATGATATCGGGGCATCCGAGACGGCGCAAAGATAAAAGATAAGATTAAATCGAGACAACTTGAGAGAAAATGGCGTTATAAACCATCGGTGCCTTCTGTGATCCTGAGAAATGTGAACTCACTACCAAATAAGATCGACGAACTGGCTGTGCTGGTGATAAATGTCAGAACCTACAGAGAATGCAGCTTACTGTGCTTTAGTGAAACGTGGCTAACAACTACCATCCCAGATGCTAACGTGGAGCTACCCGGGTTTAGCACAGTTAGAGCGGACACAGACGCAACTACCTGCGGGAAGAACAAAAGAGTAGGACTCACTCTCTATGTCAATACAAAGTGGTGCAACTCAGGACATGTAAACATTAAAATCTCCAATTGCTGCAGGGACATCGAACTGTTAGCCGTAAGTCTGCGTCCCTATTACTTGCCCAGAGAGTTTGGACACGTGATTGTTGTTGCGTCTTGGGAACTGCAGGTCTGACATTGTGGTCAGCAACACAGGAGCGCCACAGGGGACTGTACTTTCTCCGGTCCTGTTCAATTTATATACATCAGACTTCCAATACAACTCAGAGTCCTGCCACGTACAAAAGATCGCTGATGACACTGCTATTGTGGGCTGCATCAGGAGTGGGCAGGAGGAGGAGTACAGGAAGCTAATCAAAGACTTTGTTAAATGGTGCGACTCAAACCACTTACACCTTAACACCAGCAAGACCAATGAGCTGGTGGTGGATTTTAGGAGGCCCAGGCCCCTCATGTACCCTGTGATCATCAGAGGTGACTGTGTGGAGAGGGTGCAGACCTATAAATATCTGGGAGTGCAGGTAGATGACAAATTGGACTGGACTGCCAATACTGATGCTCTGTGTAAGAAAGGTCAGAGCCGACTATACTTTCTTAGAAGGTTGGCGTCCTTCAACATCTGCAATAAGATGCTGCAGATGTTCTACCAGACAGTTGTGGCGAGTGCCCTCTTCTACGTGGTGGTGTGCTGGGGAGGCAGCATAAAGATGAAAGACGCCTCACGCCTGGACAAACTTGTTAAGAAGGCAGGCTTTACTGTAGAAGTAAAGTTGAACAGTTTAACATCTGTGGCAGAGCAACGGGCATTAAGCAAACTTCTGTCAATCATGAAGAATCCACTGAACAGTGTCATTTCCAGGCAGAGGAGTAGCTTCAGTGACAGACTTTTGTCACTGTCTTGCTCCACTGACAGACTGAGGAGATCGTTCCTCCCCCACACTATGCGGCTCTTCAATTCCACCCGGGGGAGTAAATGCTAACATTACTCAAAGATATTGTCTGCTTTTACATGTATTTTTATTACTATTTAATTTAATATTGTTTTTTGTATCAGTTTACTGCCGCTAGATTATGTGAATTTCCCCTTGGGATTAATAAATTATCTATCTATCTATCTATCTATCTATCTATCTATCTATCTATCTATCTATCTATCTATCTATCTATCTATCTATCTATCTATCTATCTATCTATCTATCTATCTATCTATCTATCTATCTATCAGTGAAGCATTATGGTGGCAACATCATGCTGTGGGGGTGCTTCTCAATGGTAGGGACTGTGACACTGGTCAGAGCTGAAGGAAGAATGAATACTGCCAAATACTAAGTGGTTCCTTTCAAGAAAACAAGAACAGGAAGCATGCAGCCAAAACAATGATGGACTAGCTACAGGGGAAATCTTGAGTGGCCCAGCCAAAGCCAGGCTTAAACCCTAAAAAACATGTGTGTAGAGTCCTGAAGATGGCAGTTTACAAACACTTCCCATCTAATCAAATGGAACCTTAGTGGATCAGTGAGAAACAATGGAATACACTGCCCAAAGCCAGATTGCAAAGCTGGTGGAGACTTACCCCAAAAAGGCTCAATGCTGTAGTTGCTACCAAAGGGGCTTCTGAAAAGTACTGAATTAACTGCCTGAATACTTATATGAAGCAGATTCCAGTTTGAATTTTTAATAAATTCAATAACGTTTTCTGAAAACATGCATACTCTTTGCCATTATTGATTGTGGAGTGTAGATTGGCAAAATCGCAAAAGTATTAATTTACAATTAAATATACAAGGCAGGAAGTGTGCAGAAAGTGAAGGGGTATGAAAACTTTCTGAACCCACTACATGGGCTCAATGGAAAGACATTTTGCATTTATTTGCTGCAGTCTTTTAAGATTGTATTTGTGGCTGTATGAATACAATGAGCACAGGACACATTCTCATGTTTATTGAATGTGTTAATGTGTCATTAAATGTTCTGCAGTTTTTAGTTTGGTGTAGGTTAGTTCATATTATAGGAGTGAGCTTCATTATACTGTTCACATAGTTATAGCCATATAGTTCACATAGTAAAGCCATAATGCCTGAAATGTTAAAGTAAGGCAGTGTTCAGAAACCATTAAGAAGGCAAACAGAATGCTAGGTTATATAGCACGATATATAGAGTACAGGTCCAAGAAGGTAATACCTAAACTCTATAACGCACTGGTGAGGCCTTATCTGGAGTACTGTGTGCAGTTTTGTTCCCCAGGTTACAAAAAGGACATAGTAGCTCTAGAAAAGTTCATTAGAGAACTGTGACTTGGCTGACTCCAGGGCCACAGGGGATGAATTATGAGAAAAGATTAAAAGAGCTGGGCCTTTTCAGTTTAAGCAAAAGTAGAAAAGGAGACATGATTGAAGTGTTTAAAATTATGAAGGGAATTAGTACAGTGGATCGAGACTGTTACTTTAAAATTAGTTCATTAACAACCCAGGACGCAATTGGAAACTTGTTAAGGGTAAATTTCGCCCAAACATTGGTAAATTTTAAATTACACAGAGAACCATATACACTTGGAAATTAGCTGCTAAGTAGTGTGGTAGACAGTAGGACATTTGGGACTTTTAAAATTAGACTTGGATGTTATTTTAGAAGAATTAAGTGGACTGTAATGGCAAGCTTTGTTGGACTGAATTGCCTGTTCTCCTCTAGATTGTTCTAATGATCTAATGTAAATTATTCCCTCATTGATGATAATTAAAGGCAGGTGAAATTTTAATCCATGTCATGAGTAGTCAAGTGGATACTTTTAAACTCATTGTTTTATATGTAACAGTATAAATGGTATGCATAGACAATCTATACATACAAATGTACATTTTTGACATTGGCTTTTGACTTAAGAACATCCAAAACTGGTGGAATTCTTTTCATTTTATAGACCCAGTTTATAGACCTTGTGCTTCTTTCAGTTGATCACACCAGAACAATACTGTAGTAATAATATTTATCCATGGCATGAACTGTTAGATAGATAGATCTGCTTGACAGGTACTCCATTATCCGGGACACCATAGAATCATCCACCTGCATATTTCTGAACTTGCCCCTTAACAGGGATGGCTGGGTGGTACTGAAGGCAAAAGAGATATCTAAAAGCATATGGAGCAGAGAGATAAATGCATCCTCCAATCCAATCTTTCCCCGATAGGCAAACTGTAGTGAAACTGTTCTTACTATATAAACTATTACTATATAGTAAAAAGCCATGAATGCTGCACTATAAACACAGATTTATTTTTGGTAATAAAATGTATCCTTATTTAATACGAACCTTTTACAATCAAAACAAAAATGCTCTTTTGTGCTCTCAGTGTAGTTTGATTTTCCTTTTATGTGCTTCAGCCACTGGCACATCACACTTAAAAGACTTATCTATACTTGTCACTGGAAACTTTAAAAATTTCAGGAGAGGCACATATCTTAGAAGTATAAACATTAAAATCAGACACCTTTTTTAAATTCAAGTATTAGAAATACCTGAAGAAAGTTTCTATGAACCAAGTAAGCTATAGACTTGAAATATGGCAAACACATACATTAGATATGCTTTATGTATATTGTAGTACAAGACATATTTTCAAAAACATTCTTTTAATGCATTTATATTTATTTTTCTCAGTAAACAAAATTGTATTATTTATTGAACATTAACATTTTTAATTTGGCATATTTAGTAATTATAAATCTCGCTACAAATGGATGTAAGAGAAACCAGAACATTGTCTTCATCTGGAAGATACCAGATGACACTTACCTAGTGATGCCTAAGTTTGAATAAGGTTAATCTAAAATGCAATCTTTGACCACTAAATCTAGGACAACCAAACATCTGTCTGCGTTGTGGTTTTATACTGCTCTGTCTTTTAGCAAAAGTTGCACAAAGGCAACTGACCCAATTTTAATTATGGTGCAAGTTGTGGTTAAACATTTTAAGAATGGACACGAAAAACTTAAACTTCTTACTTGCAAACTTAAACTTCTTACTTACTTATTCTGTTTTTCAAATGTTTAGGTCTTTGATTTGGTTCTTCGATGATGTTGTTCTTGATGCTTTTCATTCTTCAACATCTTCAGATTTCATGTCCATCAATTGTACAAGTCATTACAGTTAATTATTTTTCTCACAAAAACTTTACTTGATTAATAGATTAATAAGATTGCTGACATCCATTCACATTATGTATCAGACCTACTGTACATGTGTTGGACTTTGCAGTAACAAACATTACGTGAACATTCACACAAAGTTAAAAATGGAAACAAGGAAAAGAAAAAAGAATAAATTAAAAATGATTATGCTGTACTGTATATTCAGTGTTTGATATCCATGGGTTACTGCTGCTGCCTTATAGATCCTGCATTGGTCTATTTACTATTTTCTCTCTTTTTCCTCACTGTGTCTTCGTGTTTTTTATCTCTGAAATGAGAGGTTTGTGAATACTATGAATGAATGTTTGTGTGGACATGTGCATAAAGGGACCTTGGGATAAAAGAGCACTCCAAAAGTGTAACCTTCTACTTTGTGCTTCAGTTCCACAATTTCTGTGAATTAAATTAAGCATAATTTTTGTGTGTGTGTGTATGTGTGTTTCAACGTGTGAACTTAACAACTATTAATCCACTGAATGAATCAGAAATGTTTCTGGTAGTACCCAAAATTACTGAAATCTACAGTGATAATGAAAATGTGTTGGCATAGCCGCCTTACTAATCTTAGGGAACATCATATAAAATAATAGGAGAGTAGCATTATGAAAATATTTTTTCTTATTACTTAAAGGGAATAATTCACTTGATATTATTAAAAAAATACTCAAAATACTCTTCTTCTACAGAAATGTCTATGTAAGAGAAGACTCAGGACGTTTCTTTATAATGTTTCTGTTTTTCATCATTTAAAGAAAAGTCTGGCTACACAATATAGGGCTCTCTCTTTGCATCACCTTCTCAGAAAATACCACCAACTTAAATACATGTATAGCAGTATACATAATTAAATTAACAATACATTTGTATGTGGAGTGAATAGTTTACAGCCCAGAATTTCATGTTTTTTCCATTCAAAGCACATATTTAAATATAAAAAAACAATCCATGAAGTGGCAAAACATCATAACAGCTTTATCACTGGGGAAGATTATAAAGACAAGATACTATTTAAAGTATTGAAATTAAAGTAAGAGCATATTGGGTCATCTCTTGAACACATCTGAAGGAAAAAGAGGTAAAAATGTACTTGAGTGCTTGGCTGCAATATTTGATCTTTGGTGACACTGATAAATCAAAAGACAACATTTCTGCGAGCATCGCTGTTATACGCTAATAATGTGGGTGCACTACAGAGCCCATAACTCTATTTCCAATCACACACTGTCTACTCAGCTATTTCCAAATTTACAAAAGACATTGTAACCATTAACAGGAACTCTACATGTTTAAATAGTGTTTGCTAAAAAACATGCAGAGAAGCCCATCTTTCATAAGATTAAGTTACAATGATGATCCTCTTTTTGTAAAGTATCCAGTCTCCAATACAAGTTCTAAAATGCTAAAATTGTAATGATCCCATTTATTATACCATGGTGTACAGCTGGCTAATGTGCACATTGAATTTGCAGAGGTGGACAAGTCTGGTACTTAGGACATAAAATTTGGTAGCATTTAAGCACACACACAAAAATGAATTGAAAGTACCCCAATAATTACTTAAACAAAAGGAAAGCCATAACAACCAAACTTTGTAAATGCCTTGTTCCCTTGATTATATGTAGCTGCTCACCAAGCTTTGACGTTAGGGCTGAATTTATCTGAACAGGTATATCTGTATAGCCAGTCTCATTCTATTAGGAGAAAGCATGTCTCAAATATGGCTGTCATTGATTTGCCTCCTAGACACCATGACAACCAATACAAGTATTGCTTTGTGTTTGCTTTTTTGTTGTTTTTATAAAACTTGTTTCAAATGAATAAATGAACTTTTACCAGCAAGTCACAGATCTGTAAACTGCCTATGGCTAAAGTTACACACCCTGCAAATATAGAATGTAGTTGAAATCTCTAAGGTATCAAAGCAGTTTAAATACAGCAGAGAGCCTAAAAGCAGTGCATTTTCTGTCAAATTATAAATCTCAGTGTTGTTTCATTATTAAGGAGTTAATGTTTATGACGATGGATGGATCTACCTGCAACTCTGTACAATCTAGAAAATTGTTTAATTAAAGAAATGACCTCTATTAACCATTTTATCTAAAAATAACATGTTCTGTTTTAAATCCTGATTAATTTCAATAAGGGATTCAAAGTTCTCAGTTCATTCATAACAGCCCCTGTCAAAGTAATTTTTCACTTGTCTGCTTAATGCAATGTGTGACTTTCATAATTAGATTTAAGATGTATTAAAATGAAATACAAACACATGAAAAATCACAGGTTATTCACAGAAGATGATTTCTTGTAATGGGTAAAGGTGAAAGATGAACTACTTGTACGCTTCATTTAGCAGCAAAATTAGAATATAGATATGTGTCTGTGTTTAGGTGTCTGTTATAATCTCCACTCTGATAAAACATATATTTATAACTCTCAGACTTTTCTAAGGATTTATGCAAAATGTCTTCAATGCCTGAACTAAGATTAATGTGAAATTATCCTATTGCTCTTTCTTGATTTTTTTTATCAGCATTTATCCAAACTTTCTACATTTCCAATTAGCAAAAAAAAATGTTTCAGCCTGCTTTAACATGCGTGACAAAGATAATTAAAAGTACAACGCTGTTTACAAGTACCCAGTTGAAAATACTTTGTGGTTTAAAAAACACTTTCAGAAGATCAAGGAAAATGGCTAGTTAAGATGGTCAAAGCACTTGTTTATTTGTTTGTATTTGGCCTGATTTTTCTAAATCAGGGCTGATTACTGCCTAAAAAATTTATCTGCTTAATGAACTAAACCACTTTTCACAACAAAAAAAAATAAAAGTTAAAACAGTTCTCAGAATAAAATAGATACATAATAAACTGGTTGACAGTATAACTGTAAAATAAAAAGAAAGGAAATTATAAAAAAGAAAAAACTTCTTGTTTTGTTTTAAAATAAGTACGAAAACTGGTAGTGTTGTAGAATTTTAGTGTAAAAATATAAAAAAGTTGCTGTTATTATATATAAAAATGCAAATCTGTGATATGAAATAGTCAATTAATAGAAGACTTAAGATCTTACGTTAATAGGATTTGAGTTTGTGTTTTATTGTATGTGCTGAAGTGCCATATCCTTATTTTGCTTAATCAAACTACCTGTATATACAATCTTTATATATAATACGCTACCGTGACTGTTCGTTTGTCTGTCCAGGATTTTAAAACACCTGTAGCTCGCAAACTGTTTGACCTTTTGACCTGAAATTTGATACACATATACTATGTGATGTCTACTGTCTGCTTTTGGGGTGATGCATGACCTCCAAGGTTATTCATCTTTTTATTTTTATTTTATTTTATTGTAGAATCAGCTCTTGGCAGTGGTAAGCAGGGCAGTCATGTGGCACTTCCCCTACCTCTTCACATCTTAAATCATTCTTGAGCAGATTGAAGACTTATGTGCCAGTTTAAGTGAAAAATTAAGGAAATGTACTAAGTAATTGCAACACAAACACAGAATTAATCAGTATTAACACGAAAAGATGCCGATGAAAGAAGAGAAGAAGCAGGCCGCTAGGGTGAAGAAAAGAAGAGCTGCTCAGTAAGCAGCAAGCACATCAACCTCTGAGCAAATGAATGCTAAACGTACAGAGAAAGAGGATGAAAACTATGAATGCTCAAGTCAAGTGGATTCACTGCACGTTATTGTGCACTACACTGTTACTGGTATAGATATATATTGTGAAAGACACCCAGAACACAGACAGAAACTCAGACTCAGAGGTCCCAAAACACATTCTTTTCTTTTCTTTGCTGCTTTTTCCAACACAGAATGCACAAATCACCAATAAACAACTCACTGCTCAGTCCTTTCTTTTCCTTTTCCTCTCTTTTCCCTTGCTGCCTCCACTCCACTCCCGCAACCTCTGTCCTCTGCCACCCGACTCCGGCTCCCTGAATGTGCTCCAGGTGCTCCCTAATGAAGTTCCTGCAGCACTTCCTGGTGTGGCAGAAGTGCTACAGTCCATGGCTCTGGAACCATCCAGGCACCCACTGGCAGTGACCACAAATCTCCACAGGGTTTAGCTTCCAAGCTCTATGGTTCCCATGCAATCCTGGAGGGCTAACATCTTGCGTCCCGGTGTAGGAATTGGCCCTCTGCTGGTACCCTACTTCTCCAGGTCTCCCGGTGGGGCAAGGTCCCCGGAGTCTATCACAATGTATATTTATATAATGCACAATATATGTGTAATGTATAATATTATTTCTACTATACATACAGCAATATATATAGGCACACAGTATATTTTTATTATTATATATTGGTTTTATTTTAGCTGTATTATATTTTCAAATGTTCTGTATGCTGCTTACCCAGCTTGGAAATGAGAAACGTGCAACATAAAAATAAAATGAATATTAAAGATGATTCTACATTTTAGTGGTAAGCAGTGAAGACATTTTAGGATGTGGTCATTTATTCCCAGGACATTTTGTATCACTTGTCACTGTTAAATAATTCTAAGTTGTAATTCTGCAAAAAGTGAATTTCAATTAATAATGTTTAATTTTTTCTCATTAATCCTTTTATTAATTTATTTTTTCTAAAACAGTACTCTCATGGGATTTACTTTACCCTGTAAAGTCACATTAAAATCCAAAAACACACTATGATTTTAATTAACACAGCATGATTTCTATTATTCAAATAACACTTTTAGAAATAAACGCCACTGAAATATTTTTGTAGTTTCTAGACACTAATTTGCTCTATGGTGTGGAAAAGAAATCAAAAGGAAGCAAAAAAAAATAAAGAGCTGATTATGGCTTAGGAAATTTTTCCTTCTTGTCTCAGAGTGGTATTACACACCTCAGATGATCCTAGAGTCACTGATGCGCATGCGTGACAGATGCAAAAGGAGACAGGAAAATGACTGTGTGTAAGTGGAAACTAGTGTTTTAAGTAAAAGATAATAATTTGGAAGTAACAATAACAAAGGTTGAACATACATTGGTGCTCAAGGGGGTGTATCCAGCAGGTGACGCTAGTTCCCTTGTTGGAATAAGTTCTGTTGTAATTGTGGCATGTTACATAACCCAAAACTATGTAGATATGATATTAAAATTTAATTCTTGTGGCTGGAAATGTAAGTGTCTTGAACACATGGGGACTTGCATGTAAGACTGAAATAATAATACCTGTGTAAAGAATAATTGACTGTGTAAACAGATAGATAATAAAGCATAAAGGAGATTTTGTGCTGTCCTTGTGTCCAGAAAATGGAAATTAAATATGTAATTGGCATGGCTTGTTTAAATGGATAATGGACTGTGATTTTGACCTTGCTCTTCTACACATGAACACATTAGGACACTGACCTTGGCCTTCTTCTAATATGTTAGTAATTCAACTGAAGGGTTGTGATCTTGAAGGTTTACTGATTACAATCTTTGCTTGGCATTACTGTGCTTCTAGTTATGTAAGCTGTGTAATTGAGATGCTTCAGTGAATTTTTTAACTAGTTTTTGTTTTGTTTGCTGTTGTTTTCCCATTGTTTTCAGTGACCCAAAACTGCTGATATATCATGATGCCACAGGGATGTGGTTATATGGTTTGCCATTTTTTGGACTATAAAACCTGGCCTGACCTTTTATAGTTTTTCTAATCTTTTCTGCTTTGACGTTTTGCGTGTTTTTTCATTATACATTGTATCTTCACTGTTGGATTAAGCATGTTATGGTCCTCAATATGCATTACAGATCAGATATTGACAGGCATAGCCCCAGAGCATATAATGTGGATTCCTCACATTGCTGGTTTTCTGCATCAGCATGTACACTTTTAAAAATAATCATTCTTTAATGGCACTTTCTGAGTTGTATGGTTTCTCATAGAACTATTGCTTGATAAAGCACTGATTTATTTAGGGAAGAGTTCTTTGTATATGAAGTTGATTCTTTGGATTTTCAAAAATGCCCTAATATGTAGAAAAAAAGCTGAAATCTTACTGTATGTTAGGCTACCAGGCAGGACAAATGATTTAAGAAAACTTGAACTTGGTATTGTATGTAGAATGAGTCATTTTAAAATCATGAGCTATTGGTAGTTACAAATCTGTTAACATCTATTCATAGTTATTTTACTGTATAGAGACCATGATAGATCTAAACAAATAAAGGTTCTTTCTGAAATCTTCAGGTGGATAGATCTTTTTTGGAACATTATTCCCCCATGGCTTTGCTCTGAAGGACCACTCTGACACGTTTATGTTTAAGAATGTATCCACCGATTTGCATATAGGGAAGTGCTGGTACAAAGTAGTGCAAACCTTGCTGGACACATCCCCACCACATGAAGTGACTAATTGAAGGGTGTAATATAAAGGTTCATGCTAGCGATATTTGAGATCAGAGTTGGGCATTGAGTGGGTAAAATGCAGAAGGGAAAAGAGGGCATATCGATTTACTAAAATAAGTGAAGAGAAAGGGCAAGACCTTTGTGGTATCTGAAGGTAGGCAAACCACTCTCTCTCACAGGCAGCTGCTTGCAGAGTTGCAGGCTTTGTGAAGCAAGACGTTTTACTTTACTTTGCTATTTTTATCTTTATGATGCCTCCCTTTTGACCACCCTTCCTACTTTTCACACTTTTCCTTGTTTTTTGAATGGAATAAACCACCTTATTTTCATTATTTCTTGGACATTTTCACACTTATTCTAGGTTGGTGTAATATATGGTTATCAATCCCACCATAGGACACCTCCTGTTACTGCATTTGCATGCTAGTTATAAGTGTTCATATGAAATTGTATTACATCCTTATTCAGCTTTATAATCTCCTACATTTTGTCTTCTACATCATGTGGAATATGTTTGTGAGATTACAGCCAAGTTTTGTTTGGTTTTTGGTCTATTTAAAGTGATACCCTTAAGCTAATTTATGACAGACTTCAACACTGAATTGTCTTTGAGGCTCAATTAGGTATTTCCTATGAGGGCTGGACTTCAGAATAAACTGATGCCACAAAGAACCTTCTTTCAGCTTGACCTGATTTGAAATATTCCATAGCTCTTTTCTAAAGTAACTATTAGCGTGTTTGTGGGTGTTTTATTTCTAGGGGTCTTCGTATCTTGAGATGACTCATGTAGGCTGGTAGGCAATGCATGTGTCAGCTCTTGCTGACATAGACCAATACAGCTTTTTTCTACCAGATACTTATAGGATAATGTCATTTCAGTTTTTCCATCCACATTCTTCTGTAGATCAGCAACTTTATTTTTGTAAAACATTTGTAGTGAGTGTTGGTAACAATCGTGAAATTTGTATGGTTTATATAGTATTAATAAAAAATAAGTTAATATCCATTACATACATCTTACTGTTTGCAGTGTAAATAAAACAAGTTGTGTAACAGCTAATACAGTGTCTCACATTTCCAGTACAAGATAAAATGTTTTCATATTCAAGTAAAAATTAAAGATAAATCTATGTGCAAATATGCAAGTTATAATCTGTATAACCAGTTAAAGCATAAATCATTATAACTTACATGGTCTCTCCAACATCCTTTTCTATACTTTCCTTTATTTCCCTGATGATAAAATAATGTAGGCTACCATAATTAAATTTAATAGTTTCTTATGCTTTCAATTTTTTCAAAACATATCCAGCCTTCTCTAGTGCAATACAATCACTCACCCCATCGTCCATAATGCTACAATTTGATAGGTGGCAAACAAATTTTTTTACTGCAACTCTATACTCAGAAAGTTCTAGTTAGTGAGTCCAGGTTTTCTGTTCCTATGCTTTTTTCTGCCTCCAACTGCAACCACTTTTTTGTCATGCCTCTCCCAGTATGCATGGCCATTAATGATTTTTGATCCTCTAGTGGCATCTTTTAAATGATAGTTTATGTGGGATGGATGTTTGGTTGGGTGCCTTTGGTGGTGTTTGTATTATTACTGTAACTATGTATATTAACTGTAATTTGTTTGACTTGTATCAATTTGTGTGGTGCTGCTTTCTTGCTAAACATCATAAAAAATGTTATCATAAAACTGAAGACAATGCATTAGGTCAACAATGTTCCACTGATCATCCTGGTTATATGTCACCAGAAAGCTTCTTCCTTGGAAAGCTACCTTAGGTCTATCTATAAAGGTATTTTTGTCCTGATTATTTATATTTTCTGAAAACTGGCATTATGTAATCTGTGCTATTTTTTGTCTTTGCAATGTACTTTTTCTCATCAGTGCTGTCATATTGATATACACCTCTAAGAAAGACACTGTAAACTTCAACTACAATATTCCTATTGTGCAGAACACATTCACAGTGCAAACAATGAACGGAACAAAATAAAGACTGATTGATGTAACATTAGATCTATCTGGCCAGAATACAATATGAATTATTTATGTGCTTATTGGAGCATTGTCAACATCTTATAAAACTTATTGAAATCTTCTTTGACTCTGAAATAAAGTTAAAGAGCACAGCAATTGATCACTATGTTGTTCATCGATTTTACACAAATTCCAGAGTGGAATGACAAAAATACTCAGAGAAGAAAATAGTAAACACTTTCAAGACCTAGAAAGGAGATAATATAAAACAATATTGACTCCACTTAATTGTATTGTCATTTTAGAACAAAATACTGTGATATTAACTTCAGTATCAATGAAGGGAAAATTATTCTAGTACAGTAGACAGACATAAGAAAAATAATATATGCCTGAGCTCATTGTATTGTGATTGCATTACATGTGCTATATTTTTGCTGCACTAGCTGGATGACTTTAAAATGAATGTATTTACAAAACACTAGTCATATAAGCAAATGTAATGGATCTTCCTTCATGTGAACATCATTCCTAATGTGAACATGTTCTTGATTTGAGAGAAGAAGGCACATGTATAACATATCTACTAAATTTAATTTTGTGTCATGGCTGACTAGGGCCTAACCTAGAGGTAGTCAATCATGATTTAAGGAAGTCTGTATAGAGAAAATTTCCTCATGTACAGGTCCGCAGCAGCATCATGTTTAAGTTGCATTATAATTTTTACATTACAGTTAATTTATATATTTTGAAGTAGCATTGCCGTTGTATCAGCATCTGCACTATGTGAAGTCAATGACTCAAATCAAACGAAGAAAGTTCAATGCCATTTCAACAATATTTATTTTCAGTGCAACACTGGACTCTGGAGGACTACATACAATAAAATGAGAAAAAATAAATAACAGTAAAAGTAAGTAAAAGCAAGGTAACTTTCACATTCAACTGAGAATTAGAAATAATAAGTACTTTCATAATAATAATAACACGTTTTACCGTTTCAACAAAAAAAAGACGACCTCATATAAAAATGAAATATATAAGAGTTTTAAATATGTGCACAACTGAACAGGCATAACCAGTTTCACAGTAAATCTGATCATCTTTAAATAACTGAACCTATCTTCTCCTCCTTCTTTCCCTCGTATCCCACTGCCCACTTTCTCTTGTTCAGTGAGAGAAATGCTTGGTCTTCCATCTGGGCTGGTATGGTGTCAGTGCCATCCTCATGCATGTGTGAAGATTGTCATCACTGAATGTTTATTTGTGACGTCCCAATATCCATGCATCTCTGAGGGAAGACTCGTTAGCGAGTTGTTGGCCAGTAAATGAATGTGTTAAAATCCTTGTTGACCGATTGTTAGTTGACTTTAAGATCGCTTATTTTCTGTAGCCTAACTGGCGAATTTAGTGAGTAACTTTTCTCAAATGTAATTTTGTGCTTAGTTTCAAAGTGGTGTTTCACATTCCCATATTTAACCACTGCCACCATCTCAGAGCAGTTTCAAGCTTCCTTCGGGAAGTATGAACATAAACACTTCAGTCCATTCCGGATTAAAAGCCCGGTTTTCAGTGTCAAGCTTCTGCCATTTAGCAAAAGCCATGGCACATTGACTATTTCGTTGCTTTTCTCTCTCTTGTCTTCTCACTCCTTTATATTTTTCTCTCCATGTCCAGCTGTTTTCACTGAGAATGCAGGTTTTCCGCTCCTCTATTCAGTGAAGGCCTGCCCTACTCTGCCTGTGATTGGCTAACATTCCTGCCTTCACTTTGACCAATATCAGTCTTCATGCTTAAACCCGACCAACTCGAACCCACGAAAGCAACAAGTACTGGCCAATCAGAGACACGTAGGAGGTCCCTTTCACTGAGTAGAGGTGTAAAAACACTATCAGAAAAGATTCGCCAGTAAAAATGTAATCTCCGCCAAAACTAAATAAAACTCAATGATATGTCTGGGTCCGGACAAAACAGAGTCTGGGTCCAGACCTGGACCGCGGTCCACCTATTAGTGACCTGTGGCCTAAACCATCAATGTGGGATGTCCCAGGGAGACTTGATCCTCATAATTACCAATTTGGATTCTCTTGAAGGCCAGAAAACATGTGATTTATAACTTTAAACCTATTGCTGGGTTTGGAGAAACTGTTTTGGAAGCCTACAGAGCAGAGCACTGACTAGACACTTGAGTGGCAGCAGCCTTTCTGGTAGGAAAGGGAAGCCTATCCTTTGACAGGCCTCAATACGATTCAAGTAAAAGGCACTTTCGTTTAGAGTAAAACTATAAATGGGAGCCCCTAACCCCCACGCACTCCAAATGTCATTAGGGCTTGCCTTGGTTTTATTAATGCTGAATAGTGTAATAGTAGATTGCAGAATCTGGACAGAGAATACTCCTAATTGTGATATCGATGGTCGAAATGCTGTTTTACTCTCAATGACATGCTTCTGTCTTCTGTTCTCCTAACTGACCAAAATTGTAGTAATTGGTTCACAGCATACAGCTTGCCTAATCCATATAATGAAATAATTATTTTAGCATTGCACACACAGCATCTAAACATGTATGCGTCATGAAAATTGGTTGTTCTTTGTAATGCTGGACAGGACTATAAGGTGTGGTAACTTTTTCTTGCAGATTGTGTGCACAATGTCTAGTTAAGATGTTCATATCTAATTATTACTATATTTCATAGTGTCAGAGTAAGATTTCTGTGTTTCTATGAGAACAATAAAACCCCAATGGGACCCTCTGACTTCTGAGGTTTATTTTGCACACTGCCTGAACAGAGAAAAAGTCCACTGCAAAGTCCACTTGCACATTAACACTCCTACATCCTGTCACACTCACTCGGGGCCAGTTAAAAAACTCCAATGAATCTAACACTCACATCTTTGGGATGTACATGGAAAAGACACACACATATCACAATAAAGTATATCTTAAAGACTATAGCAAAAACACTCTTATAGACATTCCATTCTTTGCTACTAGTTACCCGAACAAAAGTAAATGAAAAAAAAAAAATAATAATTTTTCAACATGAAAGATATAGTTCCTCATTTGTGTGACCCAGCCGAAAAATAAATAAATAACAATAGCCTTTGAAAAGAAATATATTTAGAGAAATATTCATATATTTATGAATGTAAAATTTCATTTTATTTGAGCTCTTAGTGCTAAATTATTCATAGGTTTTTGGCACTGACTTTACTTGAATCAGATTCTCATCAGAAGACACTACAAATGTTGGGAAGGCAGCTTTAATATATACTACCAAGTTAGCAAATCTTTTACGATGATTAAAATAAGAACCAAGTTTCATAAAATGACTGGGAACTGCAGGGCAAGTTTGACTGAGGCATGTTGTCATACCTTTTAAAAAACTGGTTAAACTCAATGGCCTTTTTTCTGTCACCCTCAGTCCCCCAGCAGCTGGAATAAAAGCCAGCGATTGTCCTCATACCCTTCCACACCTCTCTGGTGTTATTCTGCTGCAGCCTTTGCTCCAGTTTCATCCTATATTTGTCCTTCCCCTCCTTTATTTTAATGGACAACTGTTTCTGTATCCTGTTCACTTCTTCTCTGTCACCTGACTTAAATGCTCTCTTCTTTTCATTCAGAGGGGCTTTAATCTCTTTGGTGACCGATGGCTTGTTGTTAGGGAAGCGGCATACAGATTTTAAAGACACAGTGTTGTCCACACAGAACTTAAAGTAATTCTGTGAGACAGTCTGTGAGAACATCAATGTCCTCCAAATCAGGCTTTCAAAGTGCATCCCAATATTTTGCCTCGAAACAGTCCTGCAGAGCTACACACCTTCATGGTCCTGCCTTTTCACAAGTGGCACATAAAAGAGAAGGGGGTACACCAGGTTGTGGTCTGATCTACCCAGAAAATGAATGGTTGCATGCTTCTTTAACATTAGCATACATTAAATTCAGAGTTTTTTTTCTCCCCGGTGGGACAATTCACCAACTGGGTGAAAGTACTAAGCGTGCTGTTCAGGGAAATGTTAATAAAATCATGTTTACATTTACATTTACATATATAGGAATTAAAGCAAGTTATGGTGTTAACAATCAAAAACAAGTAAGGTAGCTAGAAGAATAAAAAGTATGTGGTGCACAATGTTTATAAAGCAGATATAGAAATAATCATTGACTGTATATAATCTGATACTTAATACAAATCTATATATATAATTCACTAAGGCAAGACAACCATGAAAAGCACGCCAGAAGGGGCGTGGATTCACTAAGCCGCCGACAAGTGAGACACCTATGGCGCACACAGGATGGAGCCACGCCCACCAACTCCAAGACCATTGGATATGACGATAACTCGCAGGGCCACGCCCACCAACTCGGACGCGACGACACAGAAAAAATGGCGTCATTTATGTTTGTCTGTCGTAGAGGCCACATGCAGTGCAGGTCAGGTTAATGTCATGTACCTCCGAGCTACGTTGACTGTTCATAGAGGCATGTTTCTCGCGGAGGTGAATCACCATATGCAGCATGTGAAACGGTTTGCGAGGGGTATCCCATGGGATCCTTAAAACAATCCTTTAAAACTGAGGTTAAAGCACAATGAAGGAATCAGTCTTTAAAAACCAATAAGCCCTGTGCCTCTGTTTCATTACCGTCTCACCTGCTTCACCAATGCAGGCCCTGCAACAGACGCTCTCTCAGCAGCTGACCTTCTCTGTGCCTGACCGGTTCACACAGAGGCAGCGCAAGAGAAAGCCGCGCCAGAGACAGACAGAGGCACACACACAGGCAGCTGGTGGGCGGCTCTCCGTGAGTTTCTCTTGCGAGCGGACACATGACCAGGCGGTGTGTATGCTTCGAGAACGAGGCTGGACGCGGCTTGCGACCGGGCATATGAGCAGGCAGTGTGTATGCTTCGAGTGCGAGGGTGGACGCGACAGGACCATCTAGGAAAAATTATGTCGCGGATGTGATTCGCTGTATGCAGTGTGTAAAACAGTTTGTTCGTCACAGATGTGAATCGCTGTATGCGGCGTGTAGAACAGTTTGTGAGGGGTGTCCCTGTGTCTTTCCAGAAGTGTTCAACCATCAATAAATAATTATGCGGCGTTTGTTATGCCGCGGGTTCACTATTGTGTTGCATTTTGCTCTCTCCAGAGTTCCATCTTTTCATTCACTTACTGTTGTATTCTCACACTAACCTGTTTTAGACAACCGTGTCTTTCCAGAAGTGTTTACCATTCAATAAATAATTATGCATGAGATTGAGCGTGTGTCTAGGCGTGGGTAAGCCGTTGAACCCCATTCGGGCTGCAAACCGTGGAATTTCCACTAAGTGCAACTCATACGCTCCCACTGTTTTCGTCCCTACCCTTTGTACAAACCCCCCTCCCACACGTTTACTGTTTATAGAGGCATGTTTCTCGCGGAGGTGAATCACCATATGCAGCGTATAAAACTGTTTGCGAGGGGTATCCCATGGGATCATTAAAACATTCCTTTACAACTGAGGTTAAAACACAATAAAGTGAGCAGTCTTTAAAAAACGAGTTTTCGGTTACGACGCACCACTGCGTGCAGCATGGCAAAGTGTTGTACACGCTATATACAGCAATTCGCAACCGCGACAAACATGCGTCTTCTTAGATGCTCCAGCACTTTGTACACACCCCCCTCCCACCTCGCTACGCCGCACAGACGATTGTGTGTTGGTTCGTTCCGTGCATTGTTACAATGTTGCTTTTCTTGCTGATTTATTACATTACCGATTTTGCAAATGTTAAATTTTCTCCCTGTGTTTAAAAATTATTAAAAAACCGGCCTGATTATGCGGCATATGGTACACCGCGGGTTGGCTAGTTAGTAATGAAAGGTCTCAGAGATTTGTTTAAACTGTTAACTTAGCATTTCCAAGGACTTGTATTTTCTCGACTGACATTAAACCCAAAAAATTATTAAGACATAGTGTAATTTTCAGCAAATTGTTATATTTTTAATTTAAAAGTACAACCTTCTTGGCGCAAGTTAAGGTCAATTGTTTAAGGATTTGGAATTGATGGATCCAAGCAAAAAAAAAGAGATGGAAGTTAAAGAATTGTGTGTTTAATAAGAACAGATAATTTGTAGAAACCTGTCTGCAAAGAAGGACATACAGACACCCATCTTCTGCTGAGTGAATGATCTCTGTGAAGATGAGTACCAGTATTTGTAGTTATTGTTTATGCAAATCTGGGTCCTAAAAGTAAGTCTATGGCTAGCAGATATTTTTTTTTGGATGATATTTTGTCAAATCAACAAAAGATAGTATTTTATATAATTTGGAGAGGATTTTCTAGTAAGTTACTTTATACTCTATTTATTTGCACACCTAATTAAGGTCATTGCAAGTTTACTTGTCTTGTGGGATCTGAGATTTGATATCCTGTTTTAATTGAAGTTATTGAAAGTATTGTTTTTATAACCAAAGCCATGTGTGGAAGTCCAATCCCGGACACAGACAGGCAAACACTGATGGTTCCAACACCCTTTTTAAGTCTGGGCCTTCCAACAGTCCTTCCTTCACCACCTCCACTCCTCTCCTCCAAGCTCTGTCCACTTCCACCTGACTCCGGCTAATGACTGGAGGAAGGTGGCTTCTTTTATTCCCACCTGGACATGCTCCAGATGGCCTTTGATGATCTTCCTGCAACACTTCCTGGTGTGCTGACGTCCAGGGCTCCTCAATCATCCAGGCGCCCTCTGGTGGTGGCCACGGGCCCCTATAGGGTTGAGCTACCATGCTCAATTCCCATGGCCCCCCATACCAACCAAGGAGACTGCCCTCTCACGGTCTGGGGGAGACACAGTCCCTCTCCTGGTCCTTCCAGGCATTGTGGCTGGGTACAGCCCCTAGCCGACCACCACACATTTCTTATTCATATTCTTAAATATCATAAGAAAATATTTTCAAAAGTATGTAAACATTTCTGTTTGTAAAACAATTAACAGTTTTCACAAATATTGAAAGTTGCCTATTAATTGGAATAATCTACAATATGTGGAGATGACTGGAATGTTAATCTTCATAAACTACCATTCACTTTATCAACTGACACCATTAAATATCTTCTTCTTCTTTTGGCTGCTCCCGTTAGGGGTTGCCACAGCAGATCATCTTTTTCCATCTCTTCCTGTGCTCCTGTCACACCCATCACCTGCATGTCCTCTCTCACCACATCCTTAAACCTCCTCTTAGGCCTTCCTCTTTTCCTTTTGCCTGGCAGCTCTAACTTTAACATCCTTCTCCCAATATACTCAGCATCTCTCTTCTGCACATGACCAAACCAACACAATCTCGCCTCTCTGACTTTGTCTCCCATTAAATATCTAGGTAGCTGTATTCCTCCAAGCTGTCAGAACTATGTCAACTACATTTTGATCTACTGCTGAAAAACACTCTATAAAGATTTGCCGTATCCAATTAGATGAACCTAACGTTTTTTGGTTGGCAAAAGAATGATTGTTAAACTGTTTTAATTCACTTCATTCTGTAACAATTAACTCCAACTTATATTAGAAAAATTTAAATCCCAGGTACAAATTAGATACCTTTTGGAAAAATAAATAATAAGGATCAGAAGCATTTAATTCCTCTACTTATTGCCTAGGAAATCATCTTTTATTTGTTACTCAATGGCTTCATCCTAACTACACAATTGACAAAAATAGAACAGACAGAATGTTGTGAAATTGCTCTTTTGGAATTTCATTTGCTTAAAAATACTAATAAATAAAGTTCTTTTTAAAAACATTGTAAAATAGTAAAATAAAATAAAAAAGACAGACAATAAGAAAGAGTTGGGGTGCCACCCCAAGTGAAGTGACAAAACACAAAAGAAACACATAATAATTACAAAAATGTTTTTCCAGGTTTGAATGCCCAATTGAACTGCTTCAAGATGGTGGACCTTCTTATCTTAAGACCTTCTGGAAGAGGTGGGGTGGACGAAAAGTGGATGTGACGTCAGAGGTGTTACAGTTGTCAGTCTTCAGGTCTGCAGAGAAAGGAAGAGAAAATGAATTAGGACACAGCACCAACCCCTGGAGTGGCGGGGAATTACAATCACCAGAGCCCTTAAGCCAAGGCTATTCAATTACAAATTCATTTGGGCCAGATTTTCAAACCAAGGAATTTAAATGGGCCAAACATTTTCAACACCTGATAAGCAGCAGATAATAACAAATTTTAAACCAACACAAATGAGTATATTGATAAACAAGTAATGTTTATCCATTGCTTCCCTTTTACTTCGGTCACATCCGACACTGGCACATTAAAAAGTGCAGAAAAAAACAATAAAAGCCTGCACCTGAACAGAATCTGAGGAAGTAGCAATACATTTTTCCAATTTTTTTTCCACTGATCCAGGCACATCTCAAAGTGAATAAAATCAAAATAGTGCACAGTATTAGCAATAACATTTGTTTCCCTTTTGAAATAAAATTAAAATTTAGTTCTGACCCAGGCACATCACAAAGTGAATTTAACATAAAAAATATCTATCAATGCTATGAAAACTGTTGGTGTACAAACCCATAAAAAGTGATAACAGTAACTAACACACATGAATACAATGTCAATTGCACACTAATGGAACAAAGGTCCATTTTAAATCAGCACATGTGTGATTAGCAGTGCCTTTTACGTAAACACAAAAGTGGCCGTACGCGTACAATGCATTTGGATCAAGGTACTGTGAAGGTATATGGAGACAGAGAATCCTAGTGCTACATGTTTTGCTTATATGGTGAAGAAACATAACATTTAAAATTTGAACTTGTATAATAGTAATAATTCTTTTCTTTTTTTATAGCACTTTACTCAGAGCACTTTGCAAGCTCCAGGAAAACCCAGGACATGAACCCATCATCATCTTAATGCGAGGCAGCAGTGCTACCTTTACACCACCTGTGCTGATGTACTGTGCCAGATAATATCGTGCTTGATAGTTTAAAATTACAAACACACAATTTCAAAATTTGAAGAATATTAACCATGGGTTAATAACAAAAAAAGTTATTATGTACTCCCACAAAGCAACCAGTGCTTAATTTGATTGAGTTGTAAGCAAATTTCCAAGCTTTTTGCATGTTTTCATCAAATGCAGTCTTTGCTTTGAGTGTCTATGGCTGATCGTTGTCCTTGTAACAGAAAGCGTGTGACTGGAGAGCCAACCAGTCATAGAAAGGGAAATATGGAGACATTGCTTGTCAATAAAGAGGCTCTCATTGGAGTAACAATTAGATTAATTTGTATGCACTTGAAACTGGAATACAACTAAGACTCATCACACAATTGATTATAGAATAATTTAATATGTAGTCGATGCCACAACCAGCACGTACCGTCAAAAAAAAAGAAAAATTTCTATCACTGACTACTATCACTACTTCTAGATACACAACAATACGCTGCATTGTGGGTGAATGTTGCTTGCTTGTGCCTGTACAGTATTGGCAAAACCTTCCAACACTACAAAAGTTTAATTCCATCTGATAATCTATTCTGGCTCCCAATCTCTGTGCTATATGCTTCTACAGTATGTAAATAAAAGTTAACTTTTAAAAATCCAAATATAATATAGGGCCTAATAATTTGATGGAAAAGGCACTATGCATTAAAGAAGAGTTTCTGAGATATGTAGTTTTTTCTTAACTTTCTTTTTTTTTTTTAATTTGCTAATATTTGGAGCAATCTTTATTTTGTATACTACATTAAAGTTAAATAATTGCACACTAAGTATGTTTGACACAGTCATACAGTAGGACAGTGGTGAGGAGTGGAAACTTAACAGCTTTGTATTTTACAGTAAAGTTCTCTCAACCAGAACACAATAAGCATCTCCAAAGACTCTGTGAACAAAAGAAACTTACTTTAACTCTTTATTTCTACATTTTTAAAGTTTCTCAGCTCTTAATATAGTGCTTCTATGAACTTACTATTTTCAATTTGCATCTAATTTAGTTATTAGCAATAATTTTCAATATAAACTTTTGAATTATCCATTGCTTGCTTTGGCTCTCTGTCTAATAAAAATAGTTGTTAAAAAAGAAAAGCATTGCATAGTATACTAACAAAGATTTTAAATTGCTTGTGAACTCTAGTTTGCATTCTTCTGCAAAATTACAGATACATTGGTTAGTTCAGTATGATTGCCGCATTTTAACAGATCTGTATGTGCACTTCATACTTTTTGTGCAAGGCATGTTCACCACCCGTCCAGTTTTGCAAAATGCATGTACAATGTTCAAAATGAAAAATAAGTGACCACAATTAACCCAGTTTTTTCCTCTGCTTTTACTGCTTACAATGCTATAAAATCAGATAATGGTTTGTACATACTGTATTTGATCATATGTGAGATTATTGTTATAGCTGTCTAATATTAGCTGAACATTTGGAGCAGATATTGAAAGGAAGAGGGAAAGGGCAAAAAATAAGTTGAATATCTGATTTCAATTACAAAACTATTTTTATTGAATAATCATATTATGTATTTTGGTATGATGTACATCAAGAAAGTATTTAAATAAAATGAAAATGCTTGCTTATTGACAATATAGTAATTATTTATATGGATAATTATTTGATACCTGTGGTTTTCTGTTCATGGCTACAAAAAATGGAAGCTTGCCTGGTAGCAATAAGAATAAGGCAGCACTGATTCTTGGGTGTCAAATACAGGACATACTACCAAGTAACAAGAGCTGTAACCTGGAACTGTACCTTTAGCTGTTCTTGTACTTATTACATTTAATGATTGCTTTTTCTCATAACACCAAATGCTGATGTCTCAAGTGACCTGGCACACAATAATAATATGATTCTTACTGTTTTACTTTGGCAAATTATGTTTGAAGTTTTTCACACAGCTAATGTCATTTAATATGTTTTTTTCAATGACACAACTATGTTGTTTCTGGCAACAATACCTGCTTGAGGCATATGGATATTTAAGATTGGGTTGGTGATAGTCTCTCAGAGCCAGGCATGATTCTCACACAAGAATACAAGTCTGGGGACAACCCATTAAAAATGTGTATTGAATAGTGACAAAATCCTGTGCTGCAAAGGCTACAACCACAGGTTTTCTTCCTGAAACACCCACCCATAATTCCTCCAGTCTGTGCATTTTAAACTACCACTGGGGTATCAGGGAGAGAGCAAAAGATGCTGAACAAAATACTTAACACTGAGAAAAAATAAAAAGCTAAAACTCAGTATATCAAGGTAAGTGGAGCTTAATGATTAATTTGTATGTTGTAATGAGTGATGAGATGGTGGAGACAGACAGACACACCCACTAACATACATAGACCGCCGTAGCTTCTGGGCTCCACACGTTTGAGAAGTGCCTCTGTCTGATACAGTATCTTTCTGTCATTTTTGACTATTGCACAACTATAACACATATCAACAGCAAATAGAGTTTAGTTAGGAATTTTTATGGATATACTGTACAACAATGCAGCGGCTATTTTGTCATGGCATGTTTGTAGTTCCAATTGGACAGCAGTGTGAAACTGCATTAGTTATTTGTTTAGATGTGCTGTCAGAAGGAGGAGATTGTGTAGTTTCATCTGTGAATCTACTGGTGTGGTTAGGCAGATTTGTTGATTTGGTATTTGAGTACGAAATTCTGCATCTCCTGTGGCTCTTTGTTATCAAATGTCTTAACGGTAGTCCTTTTGATGGGGTGTGGCATACCATTTACTTTAAATACATATTTCATATTTTCATAAAAATAGCTACTGGTTTTTTTATTACTACACTATTATTGTAACTCTAAACAACAGACAGCCCTCACAGCACCTGTGACAACATATTGTTCACGTTTAGCCTTCAACCATTGATGATGTCAATGTATAATCTGGTGTAACCGAAAGGTTTTTTCCCTTGCAACAGGGTTATGTTTCTTTTCAGAACAGGTTATACTTATTTTTAAAATGTCAAATGTGCTCTCTGCACACATGACACACATGTGTCTAATAGGGTTTTTTAGGAGACTTTTTGAATGTAGATGGCAAACAGAAGCTTTCTGTCTGAGCACCTGTGCTCTTTGCAATTAAAAATTACTGCTTCTTTTTTAGTGCTGTCTTATAATAATAATACATTTTTTTATATAAGGCACCTTTCTAAGCACTCAAGGACTCAGTGAACCATCCAATTATTCTCAACCAGTTTTAGGCACAATTTAGTTATGGTTGTCTGCAGATGTATATATTATGTGATAGAAATTTAACATCTTATCAAAGAAAGAAACATCCTCTAATAGGACAAATCAGTTATCAGGCAGGAGAAGAGCTGTTCATTATATCTTTTAAATTACTCCTCAGCAAAATGCCTTAGAGGGAGCATTCTTCAAAGCAAGTCTGTTACAACGTAGTCAGAATGGTCAGAGAAACAAAGAACAGAGGTTCATTTTATAAATTATTGAATTTACATTGTGGTAGATAGGGGGCGCTCTCGTTCCCTTGAACCCCTGTCCACGACTCCAGACACCAGGTAAAAGTCCAATTGTTGACTTTATTTAATCTCCACAGTGTACAAAGCACAATCTCCACCACAATACTCATATACTAATCACTAATACTAATCACAAATAACCAATCCTCCAGCTCCCAGACGCATTGCCACCCTTCCACCCAGCTCAGCTCGCCGTCTGGGAGCTCCCACAGTCCTTTTATATTCCCTGACCCGGAAATGTTCTCAATCCCCAGTCCATGTGATCCTCAATCACTTCTGGGTCAGGTAAAAGTTCTTTTCTTCACCCCGGAAGCCCGTCGCTCTACCTATGACGAACTTCCGGGTCATAGGGCACAAATGAGTCCTCGGTCCTCCCTGCAGCACCCTCTTGCGGCCCCTGAGGTATCCAGCAGGGCTGAGGATAAAAACTACAGCGTCCATGATTTCATGCTGGTCTTCGGGGCACCTCCATACTGCAGGGAGGGCTCCATCTGGCGGCCTGGGGGTATTGGCTGGGATGACAAGCCGGCCACATCTCACAACATAATTGTGCCAATCAATACATACATTTTCTCTGGTTGGTTTGCTGGTTTATACCCAAACGACTTATATAAATTAAAAGTCTTTTATATTATATTCTGGTTCTTCTTATACCTTTTGAGATATATTCTGTATACCGTCTGCTACAACTCCTTCCAAGATTCATATTTTCCATCATTATTTTCTATTTTCTATTTTCCTATGTGTACAGTTTTAGATTTATTTACATTAATCACATATCTCCCAAAGTTGAATTCTCTCGAGGTCATCTCTATTGGCTTTGCTGACTCTTGGGTGTTCACCAGTCTACCTAGTTTAGTTTCTTTTGCAAAGATACTGTAACCACCTTGTTTTTTTATTATTTTAAGTAAGTAATTTTATAGCAAATAACCTGAGCACCAGCATCAAATTAATCTCTAAAGTACATTTACTATCCCAACCTTTACCATCACCTAATTAGAATAAAGGTTCTTTGCAAAATAATCCTTTGCCTTTTGTCATTGACCCAGTTATGTACTTTCTTCAGTTTGATCTCTAGCCTGTCATGAGGTAACTTATCAAAGGTTTTTTGAAATCAGCCTAAAAATGTTGTATATCTCATTCTGATTAAATGCTTTTGTTGTCTCCAAACAGGATTTTTTTTTTATTAATTTTATTACAATCCATACAAAACAATCAAGTTTTTACAAAAAGAAGAATTGAGTTAAGAACAGATCGATCCCCACCCCTGAGAGAGAGAGCAAGCCAAACGGCATAAAATTTAGGGCTTGTAAACATACCTAAATTAATAAATTCTCTGTGCTTTATAAACTTATTTTAAAATATTACTGATTAGATCCTGCCATGTTTTGAAAAAAGTCTGTACGGATCCTCTAACTGAGTATTTCATTTTTTCCAATTTCAAATAGTATAACACATCGGTTTACCACTGACTTAAAAGAGGAGAGTTTGGGTTCTTCCAGTTTATCAGAATAAGTCTGCGTGCCAAAAGTGTAGTGAATGCAATCACAGTTTGTTTGTCCTTATCCACTTTAAGCCCCACTGGAAGAACCCCAAACACTGCTGTTAATGGGTTAGGAGGAATTGTGAGTCCAAGGCTGTCTGAGAGGTAATTAAAAATTTTTGTCCAGAATGATGTTAATTTGGTGCAGGCCCAGAACATGTGACCCAGTGAGGCTGGAACTTGGCTGCAACGTTTGCAGGTTGGATCATGCCCTGGATCCAAACAGGATTCTAGCACATTAGTGAAACACTATAACACTCCAAGGCAATGTTGACTGTTTAAAATACACCTTCACTTGATCTGAGTTGCTCAATTGTATCTTTAATCATTTTTTTGTGTTAACTTTCTTCTCGGTTCATATCCTGACAACAGACCAATAGTTCCTTGGATCTGATTTATTACATTTTATATAATAGGAAGGTATTTGCTAGCTGCTAGTATTTTCCCTAGTATCCAGTCTTCTTCTTCTTCTTCTTCCTGTTCTTCTTTTCCTTCTTCTTGATCAACCTTCTTCATGCAGCTTGTTCTTGTATCCCCTCCCCAGTCAAGCACTTTTTCTTTAGATCGTCTTTTACTTTTATCCATTCACCTCAGCTTTTTCTCCCTTGCTTATTCTTCCTCTGTACTTCCATTCCCCAGTATCCAGTGTTTTCAGAATAATACACATTAAGAGTTTAGACACTGTATTTGATCACAAGTTTTCTTCAACACTCTTGTGTGAATTGGGAGCAATTTCATTTTTGCATATTTTTATATCACATTACTGTTTCTTATAAACTTCTACTCCTCCTTGATAGTTTTCTTATTACATAAATACTGAAAGTTTCTTAGGGTCAACATTTGCATTTGCATCAATATTCCTTTCAAAGTGCCTTTTTGGAGGTCCTAATTTACACTTCTAAACTTATTTATTCACAATTATAGTATATACTACTTTGCTACATAAAACTATTCTAACGTGAAGGGTTTTATTATAATTTTAAAAATATCTTGTCTGTTCTTGTAGCTTACAATGGGGATGGATGGTACATGGATCCATAATTGGCAAAATCCTGAAAACCTTTTGAATCAACTCAATATAACATCTGTGGCAGAGCGACGGGCACTAAGCAAACTCCTGTCAATCATGAAGAATCCACTGAATCCACTTAACAGTGTCATCTCCAGACAGAGGAGTAGCTTCAGTGACAGACTTTTGTCACTGTCCTGCTCCACTGACAGACTAAAGAGATCGTTCCTCCCACACACTATGCGACTCTTCAATTCCACCTGGGGGAGTAAATGCGAACATTAATTTTATTTTAATTTTTTTCATTTTTATTACTATTTAATTTAATATTGTTTTTTGTATCAGTATACTGCTGCTGGATTATGTGAATTTCCCCTTGGGATTAATAAAGTATCTATCTATCAATATTTCAAGCCAAAATGTTATTGAGTATCGAACCATGTCTTGAGATTACATATGTATTGCAAAAAAGTAAATCCATGCCAAAAGCAAAACATTGTTGTGATATTCAACCATTTTACTTGCTTTACTTCCTCCCTCCATGGTGACCATTCAGTCCAAGAATTCACCTTCATAAAGTAATTTTCATGTTTCGTTTATGACATTGAGTATTGATGTCCAGATGGGAACTGTAGCCTCTGCCCTATGGATAATTACAAAATAATAACTGAAAAAGTCACAGGTTGTGATCACTTATATTTTTTCACTATATAGAAGCTTATTTCATTATGTTTCAAATATATGCTGCTGCTGGATTGATAGATTACATATGTGCTTCATTGAATGGGAATATTGAGCAGGACCATAGTTTGCAATAAGAACTGAACTGATGGCTTAGGAAGTACTTGAATTGTAACCAAGTTATTAGCAGTACTCTGTGTTTTTGGTGTCTTGGTTTGCATTGCAATGGGTTTTTAATTTTACATGGCATTTAAGTGCAGCCCCCCCTAAAGATCAGAGTGCACAGACATCCACATATGATATCGAAAAAAAGTTACCACGTTCCCCTTGGAGATCAAATCATGTTGGAGCCTGAGGTGCCTGCATAGAATGGTAAGCACTCTTTAAGATTATTCAAACATTTTTATCTATGAGAGCAGGATCACTGGCAAGGTGCAAGACAGGAGCAATCTCAGAGCATCAGTACATCGCAAGGTGAACACACACACACGTTACAGTTCATTCAGCAACGCCAGTTCACCAAAGTTTAGTAAGAATGAACTTTAGTGAGTTCAGTACTGATGTTTTAACATAGCTATCATTCCTGTGACACAGCATGATATTCTCTCTGTGTTAGTGAGTTTACACATTTAAACATGTTGTCCTTTTATCACCATATCCTCAGCAAGTGCAACTCATCTTGCCTTAAAAAATTCGAAATTTGGTTTGTGGCTCTTCAATCTGCTCAACTGTATAATGCAGTTTACCTTTTTAAGAGAAAGGGTGGCTTGCCTCCTTCGAAAATCTAAGGTTTTTATTAAAAGCACTATATATTGTAATCTATTTAGCTCAGATTTATTGTTATGTGTATTATATTCAATGAAACTCATATGTGATCTTTCAAATATGCTGCCTCTTGGCATGAATTTTGCTCTGCTATGTAAAATAGCAGTGCAGAATGTAATGGATGAAAAGAAGGCCCCATTTCAGAAAAAGTTATGATATGATTTAAGCACACACCTGTTTGGTGCCATGGCAGAACATAACCACTGAAGAAAAAGAACTGAGAGGAAAAACAAGTAGGATATTAAGTGTTAAAGGAAGGAGGTGTTGGGGGTGTCTAAACTTCACCCTCGATGGATGCTGCGAGCAGATGAGTGAAGAGGAAATGTATTCTTAAATCAAGAAAAATAGGACCAAGAATCAGTAATAAAATGAACATTTCTAGCTTCCTTCCATTACCACACGGCTGCCTCATAAGCGCAAAAGGCATGTTTTCCTATATCGAAAGTTTTGCCTCTTCAAACTGGATGTATTTGGCAAGTTTTAAGGCCTTTTCATTGACCTATGGACTTGTTTTTCTAACCTTAAAAACAGACAAGTTATATTTAAAATTTAAAAAAATATGCTTCACTTTAGAACAAAATAATATATACCATGACTGTAAAAAAATAAGTTTGACTTGAAAAATACAGAACTTGACCTTTAAGTAATGCCATGCCCCATATGCGTTAATGTTTCTGAAGCATACATTTTTTTATCTATCTTTGTAATAAATGAAGTTGCAATTATATCCAGTTTTTAAAGAAGGATATGTTAATATATATATATATATATATAGGAGAATATTCATTTTTAACAATATGAGATGAGCATGTACCAGTTAATAGTCTTTTGTTTAGCACTTTCAGTAAAATGCCTAAAAGTAAATTTAAGTAGGCCTGTAAGTCATTCTTTAATTATGACTCCTAAATTTGAAATATTTAAATACATATTTCTAAATATTCACACAACATAATATACTCTTATTAAAATTAATCTTGGACCCCTAAATTTTATAAACCTGCTACATTTACGGATCTCAAGTTTTTCAAGTAAGGATCTCATTTAGTTGGCTGTAGAGCGTGCCACACTGTAATTATTTGAATTGTACTAGTAAAACATGCAGCTTGACACCAGAGAAATTAGCATAGTTTGAAAATACAAGTTTAAGGATATTAGTTAAAATTAACTAAAAGAGGGTTATAATGCCTGTGTTAAAACTGTGTCACACTATAAAATAATTAAGATGGCCAATATTGCTAATCACCATTTAAATACTTTTGTTATAACACACAATGATTATATATAATTTTGAAGGTGACTTGCAACAAAACCAGATTAATGTGAATGAATGTAAGACTGACCTGAAGAACTTTTTTTATATCCCAATAGATAAAGTCAACAGGGAGTTGGCAATCTTTTTTTCAAACAGATTTCATTATGGAATAACTACCTGGAATGTTAACTGTTTTGCCTACAGTTTAATTGTGTTTAAACCTCTATTAGCTGTAATAACAAATAGGAATCATAAAATGATCAAATCCTGGCAAAGTGATGCATTAAAACATTTTTCTTGGAGGTTAATATGCATGCAGATATTTGTAATCAATACTATAAAAAGAAGAGATTCTGATATTTTCTGAGTTAAGAAGAAATTATATCCAAGTAACACCTATTTAGTGAAGTAGATTTTTAATACACTTTTAGCCATTTCGTTATTGTTAAGAGACACTACAGTAAAGTGTCTAATGATTACTGTGAGAATCAAAAAGACTAGCAGATGCTTGATTAGACAACGTCACAGTTAAGAATAGTAAAGGATCAAAATGAGGAGATTAAGACTACACAAACAACCAAAAATCAAAGAGCAATAAGTCAAAGTTAAATTGACTTGCCCCCTGAATCCAGTCCTACCTTAAGTAAGCCAGTTCCTGGGCATAAGAAGGACTGCAGCATGATAGGACTGAGTAAAACTGCACTAAGCAGGGTGAATTATTTTGTATAGCCAAGTGTCAGATAATTTGTGAGGCTTCTTTAATTGTTTCAAAATATGGGTGATTGTAGCCAAATATATTAAAAATTTAATTTTTGTGAAGATGTTTACAACATTTAACATCTGGAAAAGTGTTACATACTGTATATGATTCCAAATAGGCTGATAAAAGTCCATACGGTAGTGTTTCTTTACCCAAATAAACTAAATCCTTCCTAAGTTCAGTTATTGAGAGAAGAAAGCCTATTAGGGAGTCATATTCCACAATGATATTAAGGAGAACTAGACATTATAGAAAAGAAAGCCCCACAATCTATTCATTTATAACTTGCCATTCAAATTGTTGAATTTGATTGTCATGAAGGGCCACCATGTTTAACAATTCCCAGAACTCCTTTGTGATGTTTATTCATCGTTGACTTCATTCAAATAGTGATGAAATCCACAAAAGCTCTTTTTGCAAACTAAACTGTTTATGTATAAAGCTGTTCAAGTACAACCTTCTTTATTTCTTCAGAGAAGATAGTTATATTAGACTTCTTCATCCAAGGTCAGTACTTCAATACACAAAGTTTTCTTCACTAGACTGGAAACTTTGGCATTAAATCTTCTGGTAATTGATATTACCAGAGCCTCTGATAAAGAGAGAAGTTAATTAAACTTGTGTTGGCTTTGAGAAGAATTAATTAGAAGGGTAAGCACTGTCCCACCACCACCAGGAATCATTTTTCAGTTACTATACTATTCAGAATATATATAGAAAATGACAGTGTTTATAATGTCATATTTTAATGAGTATGATATTGAATATTTGGTATTTATATCTTTATAACAGTGGCAATTGTTAGACCACCTAATTGCTTCTCTCCTCTGGAAACAATGCTTCATAGTGTCTAGTGGTGGGGGATTTTTTGAGAGGAGAATGAGTAGAGCCTCACTGGAAAATGTACTGTGGTTAAGCAGGAGGCTGTCGTTTCTTCTTCTTTCATTTTTTTGTAGGAGGAATGCATTTTTGTTGTTTTTTTTTTTTTTTTCTTTAATATGATTTGGCTTTTTATTACTTTCTTGTGATTTACTTGTGACTGCTGTTCAAATGTTCATATTTCAGACATGCAACAAAGGCATGAAAGGAGCATCTCCAACAAGCAGAGCTCATTTAAGGTGAACTGCAGCAGCATGAGAATTTTTATGAGCTACCTGGGTAGTTGTTCATATTTTTGCCAAAACTTACATTTTTTTCAAGAGTAACATTGGATCAATTCAACTTAGTAAGATGGCTATTTAATGAACAGAAACCAAATGCATGATTTCTTTGAGAAATACAGCAAATCAAATAAAAGGTGGAATATTGGTGAAATTGTTAGAGTTAACTGAAAACTGTAGCTTGGTCACTAAGCTTGTCTGCTCTTCTCAAACCTGTGTGTTTTTTCCTCCTAATGCTCCAGTTTTCCTCTTACAAGTACATTCTAAATGTTGGTTCATTTCCAACCTAAATTGTAGACTAGTGGTGTGTGTGAGAGTGGGTTCTTTGATGACAGAATAGGTGTGGGACTATAAATAATCCCATGTTTGAGTTATGCAGATAGATTTAATTATGCATTAAGCATGCAAGTATCAAATTTTGATGTTATATTTTTTGTATAGATAATTTTGGATTACTTTTAAGATAAGGAAGTTCTTTTTCTTTGGAAAAGTCGTCTCAGATGAAGGAGCACTGGAATCTTTGGGGTGAGTTCGGGAGATGGCTAGTTGGCCAAGGTTTCTGGAACTTAGACTGAGTCTGGCTTGTTTGACTCCTTTTTATTATCTGGACGTGGTTCTATAATTGGCTTGTTCTTCTTTCAGCTGCTCCCGTTAGGGGTTGCCACAACGGATCACTTCTGTATTGTTGTCCGCATGTTGATCTGCCCTTCCTGATGTAACCCGAACCATTTATCCAGGCTTGGGACTGGCATGAAGAAACACATTGGTTTGTGCATCCCCTGTGTCTGGGTTGGTACTATAAATGGCTGATGGACAGATATTTTTATTTTTTTTATTTATGTTAATTAGTTTCTACTTTATTTCTGATGTATTTAAACAAACCTGTATCCTCATTTGTAATAATTCTGTATTTAGTGAGTGGTAAAATCTATTCTTGCATTTTGCTTTGGGAGTTGTCATGACACTCCTGTGCCTACACTTGGTGAGGAGTGCTGTGCAACAAGAACAAAGTATTTTGTACTGTTGTATTTTATTCTGGGCGGCACGGTGGCACAGTGGTAGCGCTGCTGCCTCGCAGTTAGGAGACCCGGGTTCGCTTCCCGGGCCTCCCTGTGTGGAGTTTGCATGTTCTCCCTGTGGGTTTCCTCCGGGCGCTCCGGTTTCCTCCCACAATCCAAAGACATGCAGGTTAGGTGGATTGGTGATTCTAAATTGGCCCTAGTGTGTGCTTGGTGTGTGGGTGTGTTTGTGTGTGTCCTGCGGTGGGTTGGCACCCTGCCCAGGATTGTTTCCTGCCTTGTGTCCTGTATTGGCTGGGATTGGCTCCAGCAGCCCCCCGTGACCCTGTATTCGGATTCAGCGGGTTAGAAAATGGATGGATGTATTTTATTCCTAAGGTGGCAGTGACAGATTGGCCATCTAGTTCTGTGAACAGGATTACTTGTGCTCTGTTTTGTGTTTTTTTCCCATTTTTTGACACCCATTGCATGTCTAACCTACCTGGAAGGTGATCTCCCTCTGATTTGCTTTTCCCAAGATTTCTTTTATTTTTTTCCTACAAGTTTTTTTGAGAGTTTTTCCTGTCTTCTTAAAAAGTCAGAGCTGGGGGTCTGTCAGTAAACAGGGCTCATTGAGATATTCCTTGAGTGATTTTGGGCTATCCAAGAAATACATTGCTTTTCTTGTTGGTTTTGTTGTTTTACATACACACATACAAGCAGCACATAAACATATAAAGTACATAATTTAAAAATTAGACTTCACATTTGGTGCCTACGCACACACAGTCACTCACAATCACCCACATCTACCCTTCCAACTTGATTTTAACTTCTTTCCATTTAACATTGAGCCTACCCAGTATCTCACATACTTTAGCTGTTTCCTTAATGTAGTGTAGGTCAAAAAGGTGACCTGCAAAAAAAAAAAAAAATACAAAGAAACAAAGATAAGAAAGCCAGAAATACAGCATCTCCCATCCATTTAAAAAAAAACAGTAATTTAAAAATGCAGTTTAGAAATTAACTGGGTTTTTGTATATCTTTTAGATATACTGTTGATTTTGACAATACAGAGTCAAACATGAATTATATTGCAGTAAAGAAAGACAAAAGTAATGAAAAGATACACATAAGAAAAAAATGGTGAGGTTAAGTAAGGTGGGCAGAGAGAAGCAAAATCCAGTCCAGAGATACTCATGACTGTAGCACCAGAGGGCATATTTTTTTCAAGAAACGCAAGTTAGATGACACATTCTGAGAACTTGCTGAGATTAGGTAATAAATTTCATTTAGTGGATATAACATCTACTATAGTTTTAAATTCAGATGCAGCTGTAGTTAATAATCAGGCATTTATGTTTATGTGAGATAAAGGAAAGTTCTTTTAACTTATAGTACAGTATAAACTTCACAGGGTTCTGGGTGGAAGGAAAGATAAGCACTCACACTTTAGTTTAGGTATTCATTATATAGCAGCTTTTAATAGCCTGTAAACATTTTATTAACTGTTAGACTATTAAGAATGATAAAGTATCATTAAAATGAATAAGACTCACAAAATGTTACGATTTTCTTTCCTTCATTTTATAACATGTTAAAAAGGCTTATAATGTGCAGACTTTGAATTGTTGCTTAAACTGGATATCTAAACTGTCTGAAGTGTTACCAGATAAGCTTTCAATTGCATTTAAGCTTCCATTCCAATGATGTAGTGATGGATTCATTAGAAGATTTCAATCAATTAATTTTTCATAAATTAATTAACCATAAAGTTGCCACAACTACTTTGTTAATTGTGGTAAGATGAAGAGCTCGTATGAGAGGGTGCTTTGACAGAGATGAAAGTGATTTTCCATCTTTTTTCAGTTGTGCATTAAATTAAGAGAAATGGTTTATATAATTTCTGACTTGTCAAGGTCTCCATTACCTGAAATTAATTACTGGTACTTTCCCTCCTTGTAACAGTGGTCAGTTACACAATCAGGACCAAACAAGCCTTACGTTTTTCCTTAGAAATGTGCTCATCTGTCAGTTTCAATGTTATCATGCTACTGGCTATTCTTAAAAAAGTGCCTGGTTTATTGCTACCTTTTATTAAATTGTGCGGTACTGTGCTTGTCTGGTAATGTGTCAGTCCAATGACTCGATTTTTCCATATTAGACTCCAACATTAGTTTCAGATTGATTTGAGCATCTTCTCTTTGACATTTTCTCTTTGTGATGGAGCAAAAACAATGGCAAGAGAAGACTTTTGGAAGATTTTTTCAAGTTCCGTGAGTCGAGACTTTGGCCATGAGATGTTTTCAAGTCATGCCCTCCTCTCAACCATAGAAAACGACACACACGGTACTCTCACCTCTCATTCGTGTGAATGCTTTTGACAGGCACAGTTCATTCTCCAATGAGATGAGACATTTCATCACAAAGAGTTATCAATAGTAAAAATAAATACACAGGCAATTCTAGCACCAAGAAATAATGAAGTCAAATGAATTAACGCCTAAAATGACGATCGGTTACAATGTAAATTGGTTAAATGCGTATCGATAGACTATGCTGAAATAGTTTGTGGTGATCGTGTGGAAGATGAAAACATCAACTTACAATATTAGAAGAATATCTACAACTGTTAACACTGTCTGATCTTCCTCCACATGAATTACTGTAGAAAGAAGGATGTATCCAAGAATGGTAATATAGTATATCTTCAAGGGATTACATAACAATAACAACATTTATTTATATAGCACATTTTCATAAAAAAAAGTAGCTCAAAGTGCTTTACATAATGAAGAAAAGAAAAATAAAAGACAAAATAAGAAATCAAAAATAAGACAACATTAGTTAACATAGAAAAGGTGTAAGGTCCGATGGCCAGGGTGGACAGAAAAAAAAACTCCAGACGGCTGGAGAAAAAAATAAAATCTGCAGGGGTTCCAGGCCACGGGACCGCTCAGTCCCCTCTGGGCATTCTACCTAACATAAATGAAATAGTCCTCTTTGTAGTTAGACAACAAAGGTGATCTTGATATGCCATTCGTGTTAAAACGTTAACAGTTTCCCATTAGAATAGCTTTTGCAAAGACTATTTACAAATCTCAGAGCCAAACATTCAAAAAAGTTGTTTTATTTAATAGAGAGAAACAAAATTCAATCACGTGCAATACATGGTATTGTCATGACTCAAGTCCAAACACAGAAATACAATTTAATGCAACACTGACGAAAATGTAATTCAAAAAATAGTTTTAACTTAAGTTTTACAGTAAAACTGTAAAGTTTAACAAGTTTTTGTGTGTTAATTTCAAAGCCAAACAGAATGAAATCATATTACGCAACAAATTAACTCTAACTTAACATGAAACATAATTTACATTCAAATTATTATGTTTTAATATTTCTTAATATGGTTAATTACTCGTTGTAATGTAAAATAGTTAGTAAATTGTAAATCCACATCCCCATACGCGAGTGGCAGAACCGCAAAGAGGCTAATGTGTAGAGCAAGCAAGGGGGTTGGCGAGCGAAGGGAGCATGGGGCAAAGCCCCCTTTTACAGACTACGAAATTATATGGTGCTTTACCAGCAAAACAACAGTACATGATTCTTGCCTGTATCTCATAATTTACTTCTTTTTTTTTCAAGTCATTGCTACTTTTGTTTAGTTCTGATCACAACCATTTCGTCTCATGGCAGTTATTTCACTTTGATGGTTGCCACAGAGAAATGTTACAAGTATCAAGTAATGAATGTGACAGTGTAAAGATCAGCATGACAGAACCCTAATTATCTGTGTTTGACAAACTCATTCAAAAAACAGTTATTAGAGTTGCATAACATGTCTTTAGAATGTGAGCCTTCTGGTATCAGAGAATCTCAGCTGTCAGGCAAATTGCTTTTAGACAAGCAACAATGATGGGTAGTCCGGTATGTTTGATTTAGTGATCTTGTAAGTCTAGTTTTCATCCATAATATCATTTCCTAGAGGAAGCCAGTGTAGTCAAGCCAGGTGAGGGCTGATGTGTTCATTTTGATTGAACATATTACAAATGTCATCTCAGCATTTTGACCCTGGTTTAATTTCTTAATACATTAAGAAAAGCCAATTGATTCATGAGTTACATCATCCCATTAGAGAGACAATAAACTTGTGAAAGTTTAACTCCATTACAGAGGAAGAGAAGAGAAAGAGTAACAATAGAGAAATAACGTGTGCACTATACAAATAAGTCCTGACTGAATCTGAGATGCTAGTTTTAAAGTTCAGACTGCTAGGCTCTAAGCCTTGTGACAGAGAATGATGTCAAGTTTCTGGAAATTCTGTTTATATTATAATTTAGAGCAAGAGGATGGCATGTTTGACTGGTTTGCCACCTCTCAGATTAAGCATCCTGGGTTTAATTCCTATGCCTAGTCATTGTCTGTATGGAGTTTGCAAATTCTTCCTACATTTTTATTCAGGCACTCCAATTTTCTTCCAGCATCTCAAAAGACATAAAGGCTGTTTAAACTGGTGACACTTTGTGAGTTACATTCAAATTATTATGTTTTAATATTTTTAATATGATAGTCCAAGCCTATTTCTGATGGTCCAACACATGACAACCATAAACTAAAGTACCCAGGATTGAGAACATATGTATTGTATATGTACTATAATTACAATATTTTAACCTTATATTTTAATTGTATTGTATGTAGTTAAATTGAATGATTGGATCTCATAATTGTTGGCCATTAACTTTTAGTTATGAGACGATGTAGTAATTACACGTTTTCTCCCATATTAAGTTTTATCTCATAATCATCATTGAGCATATAGAAATATATCATTTTTATCTCAAAATTGTAAATTAGAGTATCACATTATTAGAATTTTATTAAAATTTTGAATTGCAAAGTTAACAAATTGACATGCAGTTGTCATAGCTGTAATACTCCCAGTGCTGAGTACCATTCAGTCTTTAGTAATAATAAATTCTGTTTTTTATATCCATACTGTCCTTCCTTAAGACTTCTGATATGTGTGTTTATTTGGGAATATTAGCTTTAATAATTTTAATGTCATAATTGGCATAGTATAATTTTTTTAATCACCAATGAATTGCCAACCCTAAAACTGGTGAGAACAGGTAATTTTAATTATGACAGTTATGAAAAGTAAGCTATATTTGAAATATTTTTTAACTTGAAATTAAATTTTATATAGATATTCAAATATTCCAAGTATCATCAAACCAGATTTGGATATTCTTTACCAGGATAAATAAAATACAAGGGTGTCCACCAACTGCTTGATAATTAATAATAATGCATAATAATTAACTGTTTTTTTTCCATAGTACACTGAATTCCTTAAATATGGGAAGTAACATCTTCACATCTTCTACAACTTTGTGATGGCCAGTGCAATTTTCTACACTGTGGTGTGCTGGGCCTGTAGCGTCACTTAAGAGAGGCTTACCAAATCTTATGACTGATTTGCCCTTGATTTCTCTTGGCAGATTCAACTTTGTAGGACAGCAGTTGTGGTCCCACAATTTTAAAATTACTCCACAGGTTTTCAGTGAGTAACGCATCAAAATATTGGCTGCACCACTCTGTGTTACTTTAGCCCTGTTCATGGGATCACTGTTGTGCTAAGAGATGAACGACCAACAAAGCAGAGTGCCTTGCTGTATCAGTATGCTGCATCAATTAAAATTTCTCAAGTCTCAAAAAACAGAAACATCCCCACAACATGATTCTGCCGCCTACATACTTCACTACAGGTATAATGTTCCTTAAGGAACTTAGCAATAGTATTAAGTTTGAATGTTAGTCAAAAAGCTCATTGTAGTTTAACTCTAACCACAAAACTTATTGTCTTTAGCTTTGTTACTTATATGTTTTCTAGACTCCATATCGGCCTTAAGGGGATTTGTTTTGTGTAATTGTTTCTTTTTTGGCTATCTCTCCTTTAGTCATTTGTGTGTGCCTAGGTATGTGATATTCCCATTCTTGTCCACAGGCCCGCCGCCAGAAATATTTGGGCCCCAGACAACTGGGTACGTGTGGGCCCCTCTGCCTTCCCCCGGGTCCCCACATGCCAAAACCTTCAAATACGTATACAAAATGATTGAAATGTAGTTTATCCGACAGCGACAATGCTGCATTTACGAATACCATACTTGATGAGTTAAGCCTTCTCACACATCAAAGTTTGACTGCGGAAGCTCGTAGCGGAATTGAAACAATACATTAATGAGATAGGCCTATGTATTATCTAATGTGTAGCGGTAAAATTAACATTTTAATATATACTAGCAGTTAGGGTTATCTACATGGTGTACAATCAGTATGGTAACTTGCTGTATCAAACTTCAAAGTTTTCAAAAAATCCAGGTGATCCAGAATCTTTAGTGATACACACAAAACCAACGCACACTCATCACTGCTTTAAAAGCAACAATAAACACCCAAGCAAATTAATTATCAAACTACGGAGATGGACTTCTGCTACACCATACACGTCAACGTCCACGATAGTGCACAACAATATCGCTGTTGTCTGAGACAGAACAGCGCCTGTGTGTGTGAAACGGAAGTATTCAATTACAGCGATGAAGTCAACCCATTATCCACGTACCCTGTATAACAAACATACTACTCGACGTCAAGCTCAAAGACGTCGGCGTCAGCTCTCCTTTGTCTTTGAGAAGTGTGCCGCTGCTGGCTCCCTTTGACAAGCATGCTTCACACGACACGAGCACGATATCTACTTGCGTGGAGCATGCAGCTATTAAAACACTCACTTGTATTGTTGTAAGCTAAATGATTTAACTTTTCTATTACATGTAACTTGAATAACTGTCCGAATATATATCTACGCACACAACATCAGCATAAAAAAAATCTAGCGTGAAGGGGCCCCGGACCAGAGTCCCGTTTGTCCCACCCTGGTGGCTGGCCTGTTGTCCAGGTTACTCTGAGTATTTGATATTGTTGACTGAGCTCTGTGGGTTTTCAAAATGCTTCATGGCCTCTTATGGCTTTCCCTCACTGGTCTTCACGTGCCATGTTTGCCAAACTTTGGCAGCCATGATTTTCTAGGTATTATCTGAACAGTATAATGCCAAAAGCACTCAAAGAGATATATAAACCCTTCAATAAAGCTTTGTACCCTTTTTCCTAATCTTTGCAATTGACAAACTTATTGGGATGAGATCAGAGGTAAGTCTCTCATCTGCCTATGCCAGTTGCATTTATTTACACTGATCATCCATAACATTAAAACTACCGAGAGATAAACTGAATGACATGAATTATCCTGTTGCAATGGCACCTGTCAAGTGGTGGGATACATTAGGCAGCAAGTAAACAGAGAGATCTTGAAGGTGATGTGTTGAAAGCTTGAAAAATGGGCAAGCATATAGATTTGAGAGTCTGACAAGGGCTTGACCACTGAGTCAGAGCATCTCCAGAATGGCAGGTTTTATGGCGTGTTCCCACTATGCAGTGGTTAGTACCTACCAAAATCAAAGTGCCCATGCTGACATCTGTCCATTGTTGAAAGTGTCTGCAGTGGGCAGGTGAGCGTCAGAATGGATCAGAGAGTATGCAAGAAAGCTTCCTTGTCTAACGAATCATGTTTTCTTTTAGATCATGTAAATGGCTGGGTGCATATGCATCATTTACTTGAGGAAGAAATGACAGCCGGATGCACTTTGGGGAAAAGCCAAGCTAGCAGAGGTGAGGCAGTGAGATGCTCTGTATAATGTTTTGTTAGGAAACCTTGGGACCTGGCTTTCATGTGGATTGTCGCAGATCACGTTCACCACTTCACACTGATGGCAGTTGCCTCTTTCAGCAGGATAATGCACCATGCCACACTGCACAAATTGCTAACCTCGGAAGTTCAGGTTGGATACAGTGTGTGAGCAAACAACTAAGGGTATAGAGAACACTGCATGGCCAATTAGTCCAGACCTTCACAGTGCAAAGATAATTTCAAATGCTGTAAGAAGCAACATGTGTCTAGATAAGAATTACATTGAGGATATGAAAAACAACTGGAAAAATTGTTTAAGAAGGAAAAGCTCAGGATTGTTACAAACATTTTAATTATAGTATACATTAAACTGCTACTTATTTTGCACATGGGCTTATTTTGGTGGGGCTGATCTCTACTGGCCCTTAATGCAGAAATTACACTGATTAGGAGATTAATAGAACACAACATTGTTACGCCAACCTAGTCCAATTCAGGGTTGCAGGTATCTGGAGGATGCCCTGGCAGCAGCGGATAAAAGGCAGGAACCGGCACTGGTCAAGAGATCAGTCCAATAGTTAAACAGCCTTAAAGTTGTTTAAACAAAAGTGAATGCTTTGTTATGGAGATCAGAGCTGTGGAGGTGATGATGAACCCAAAGGAGAAATTCCAATTTAATTAGTAAGCAAGGATAAACGTCTGTCTTACAATAACTAAGATTGCAGTTTTGTGTGGCTAATTCCTTTTTGAATGGGTATGGGAGCTGCCTTCGATAAAAATGAATGGTTAATAAAGATGTTTACCAGTTAACCTTCTTTCTACGGATAAAACAAAAGACCATAGAGATGGAGAGTAAAACTCTGTTTCTTTAGTATTTGTTGGTTTTACTTCCTACATCTGTTTCCTTTTAGGGGTGATATACTGCAGCTCCCTAATTGGAATAAGTTCTTTTGCAATTGCGGCATTTTAAGTAACCAAAAACTATATAGATATAATGTAAAAAAGGCGATATCCCTCGCATAGTGATACAGAGGTAAAAATCACATAGGAGAAAATAACTTAGCTTTCTTTAATGATGATTTACATGGCATTACAGACGAGGAAGCCATGACAACATTTTGTGTATAGTTTGCCATATTCGTCGCTGCACTGAAAGGATTTTCAGGATGGATGACGTAATCATCCATCCGTCCGTCGGCTTCCTCATCTGTTATGCCGTGTAACACAGATTAATCAGATGCCGTACGAAGTCCAAAACCTGCCTGAAAAGTAAATGCTGTGTTGGGGAACACTGTTAGTCAATAAATTACATCGTTAGCCATTAGAAATAGTGCTTTGTAAAAGCTATGAATAACTGTGTTATTAAAAGTTATTATCGTTATTATCGTCTGACGAGTCACACATCTAGCGGGTCTGGTAGTTAGTTACTCAAAGATGAACAGTGTCAATGCCAATAAAATCCATAAAGGCTTGATCACGCTCACAAAAATAATTGTAGAAATCTTTAATGGCATAATAGCAGCCCAATGTAAATCAAAATACACGATTCGTCTGCCTGTTAAAAAAAAAGAAGTTTATGAGCTAGGCAGCTGTTCCTATCACTTTTCCTTAAAGGTTTTGGCAACCCCCATACCTATACTTCTAAAGTATCATGCCTTATGCTAAAACACACAGATATTAATGAAATTATTGAAATCATCTTATAAATATAGCTTAAATTATGAACCTATGATATAAGCTAGTGTTTAAAAAGAAACTGCAAACGTTGTACACAAATAGCACTAAAATGTAAAAGAGTCTCTAATTTAAATTGGAAAAGGAAACAACATCTAATCAGTAAATGGTCCTACTTTCAAATAGTAACCTGTTTTTAATAAAAGTTAATTTTTCCTTGTCAGTGAAATTTAGGTATTCTGTAGGTTTCAAAATACCTTATAATGTCTTTTTTAAAATTTCTGTTTTTAGACATTTCAGACTTGGTCCCAACACCTTTTAAAAATGGTTATGTGGCCAGGACTAATTAACACAAAGCCACATCCGCTTTCCTTCTAAATCTTTAAGATGATATCTCCTCCTTCTCATCAACCAAGCAGCAAAAACATTTTATCTCTAGAATTACACTTTTGTTGTTTGGATTTTTTACAATTATTGTCATTACCACAATGATTAAAAAATAAGATGATTTAGAACTTAGATAGGATGATTAGCATTAAGTTACTACTAATTGCTTTCTTAAATCTCCATCTCCTACTTTTACATGATAGGGAAAAGCAGGAGCTAGTTCACCATTTCACTTGTGCCAACCAACGTTTGACATTTGGTACTGCTTTAACTACAATGTTTTTACAAATTTTATTTTAATCAGCAAGATTTTTATGCCGTTACTCAAGTGCCCTTCTTATGGGGTTTATTAAGTTATTTCTTTAAAAAAAATCTTGTTCTTGACATATAAAGGCGATTTCCTTTGTAAAAACACAAGTGTCAGCGATGTAGCATTCTGATTATGAACATCTAATATGACATACTCTGCCTCTGCATTTCATAAATTGAATGAATTTCTTGAACTTTTTTCCACATAAGTAAGACATGTATTTCTAATAAAGGAATCACAGAAACAAGAATGGAAGATTTTTTAATTCTCATTGTAATTATAAATAATTTTAATTATTGTACCAACAAGAAAAATCTTGTAACTGGCAAAAATGAGGCCTTTTATGTTGGCTCAGTTACTACCACTGACTTAATGTGTGACTCTTAACTTGTCAATACTCTTTACAAGAGCACCATGTCCTTGTGATTTGCTAATTATCTGTGATTAAAACAGCAAAGCTATAAAATGTAAACATGTAATTAAAATGCATCCTATTAGCTCTTGGAGGGCTACAGAGTCTGAGTCTGGGTTTTAGTTTGCTATGGAAATATCAAAAAAACAATCCTGTTAAAAATATTTCAATTAGAAGGCAGAATTTTTCTTCTTATTACAAACTCAATTGGAATAAAGACTTAGAGCCCTCCAGGAATAAAATTTGACACTCATGTGACAGAGGAGCAGTGATTGAGTTGAGGTTGATCACATTTCATTTGTGCAGGGGAAAGTCCAGCTTTTAATATGGAGTAACAAAGTAAAATGAATTATTACATTGATACAAAAACATATATTTGCCAAGTAAGCCAGTTTTATTGCTAGTTAAATTAAGAGAGTTCATCTTTTGTGCTGGAAATTATGGACATGTTAACAACAGAAACTCAGCACTATCAGATCCACTGAAAGGGTAGAGATGCAAGTTATAAAGGTCATCTAAGATTTTGTCTGCTGGAGTTTTGCCAGATTTGTTTTGTGTTGCTTAGATCTGTGCAAAACTAGTCAAATGATCTGCAATATATAAATATACATTTTCTATAAAGAAGCAGATCATTCATAGAGGTTATCTGAAATGATAGCAAGACACCATAGCTTTTTAATATCCTGTTTGGTTTCCATTAAAATCTGGCATTGTTTTCAGTATGCTTTCTAATAGAAACTAAAGCAAATCCTTTCAAACAGCAGCTATATATCTGCAGCAAAATGGACCATCTTCTCATGTTGTATAGCTTCTACTTTGAATTTTTCAGGCACAACCAAAATATTGGGGCTATCTAGGATTCCATGTCCCCCACCTCTCTTAGGAATGTGGTGCCCTGTGACAGTAACCTGATGGCATTGTCTCTTGGCGTGGCATCTACTCATTCATTGACCGATGATGGAACAGTACCAAGTGTGGAGATAGTCAAGATTTAAGGTGCAGGAAAGTGTTTGTTTTCATAAAAAATTGAAGTTCCCACAATGCTTTATGAAAATCAGTGTCTTTGGATGAATAAGTAGAAGTTAAAATTATTCAATTAGAAACATGACAGCCAAATAAAACAGTCTGTCATCTTCCAAGAGATGCTGTATAGTAAAATTAGTGTATTAAAAATAATTCAAAGAAATTGGCATTCCCCTTGGAGCATATATATTGACCCAAAGCGTCCCATGTAGTTTAGCACTCTCAGGAGTTCCGGTCAGACTCCAGGCAACTTACCCTTAACCACTGATGTCCCAAGCCCCTTCACTGTTCCTGCAAAATGATCATCAGATCTGTACCTCCCCTCTCACCTAGATCACACTCTGCTCTCTCCCGCCTGTACAATGACCTGTAGAAAGTTCTCCCCCAGCCTGTTCCACTGTCGTCTCTCTATCGCACATGCACCCACTCTCTTTCTTTTCTCTCTTCCATTTTTCTCCCACTTATTTAGCACCGCTTCTTTTCTACCACAGGCTGCCAATGCCAACTGAGGCTGTGCACTCGCTACACCAATAAATGTTAATTGCCTCATTAAAATCACATCAGTATTGGCCTTAAACATTAATAAACTATCCATCAAAAACATCCTTCCATGCTGAACTGCCAAATATTCCAAAGATTAATAAAATAACATTTGGCCTAAAGCTATGGAATGATCTGCCTGCTTGTATAAGAGATGCCCTCCAGTCTCATATTTTCAGTCCTGGCTGAAGACTCAATACTTCAGTCTAGCATACCCTGATTATAGCTACTGATTAGCTCTGCATATTTCAGGTCTGTTTCTTTGTTATTCCTACAAAAAGTACAACCTCGTAAATCATTATAACCTGTTATGAAATCCCCAAAACCTGCTGGCCAACAGGCAGCATTGCAATGATCAGAGATGGACAACCTGATACTCAATATAATTACTTACCTAGACACATATTGCTTCTTTTAGACATGCATCCATAAATAAATATACACCCACACTATGGTCTGAAAACAATAACTAGAAAGCGATAAAATTAAAAGAAAATAAAAGTTCTGACTTGGCTGTCACAGTCCCAGTGAGGCATTATGTAAGACATATTGCTGTTGCTGTTGGTATAAAGGAGCACTTGTACCGTTTCTTGACACATGTCTGCTGAATAATTTGTTGGGTTGAAAGTTCTGAGTGTTAGTGGGTCAGAAACAGAATATGCAGCAATGTTCATAACAGCACTGTTTTGTTTTAATTCTCTCCTTCGCTACTACATCCCGGGGGTCCAGAGTGCATCTTATAACTGTGCTTACCTTTTTAATTAGCTTGCTGATTTGGTGGCCCTCTCCTGAAGTGATGTTGCTATGCCACCATACCAAAGCATTTAAAATCACACTGGCCATCACAGAGTTATAGAAGATGTAGATGATCTCTTAAGGAAAAATGAGCCTGATCTACTCTTTTTTATGTAGTTCCTCTGTGTTCCGAGACCAGTCCACCCTGTCAGTAATATGGACTTCCAAGTACTTGTAGGAGTGCACCACCTCTGCATCCATTCCATAAATTGTGGGCAGACATAGAGTTCCTTGGTTTTGTTGATGTTAAGCTGCAAACTGTTCTCTTTGCATCAAGTAACAAACTTCTAAACCTGACCCCATACTCTGTCTCATCCCTCATGTCTCATGACTGTTCCTTGTGGTGCTCATATCTGTATCAGAAACACAGTCCTTGAGTCTTACAAACTGCAATCTGCCTGACAGATTTATCATTTATTCAGGACACCATAAGCCCATCCACCCACATATCTCTGAGTTTACCCCTTAACAGGGATAGCTGGATGTATTAAAGGCACTAGAGAATCAAAAAAACATCATCCTCACAGTGCTGCCAAGTTTGTCCAAGTGAGAATAAGTCTTGTGAAGAAGATAGAAACTTGCACCCTTCAAACAGATCTTTTTCCAATAGGCAACTGCAGTGAGTCCAGATGGTCTACCACAAGAGGACTCATATTGTCCTTGACCAGTCTCTGAAAACTCTTCATGATGTGAGACGTATATGACACTGGTCTGTTGTCATTATATAAAGAGATGCCTGCCTTCTTTAGAACAGGAGTAATGCAGGATATTTTCCACAGCAGTGGTACTTTCTGAAGCCTTAGTGACAGATTGAACAGGTCGGAGAGGACACCACAAAGTTGGTCAGCACAAGCCTTAAGAACTCAAGGACTGACTCCATCTGGTCTTGTGGCTTTTCCTGTGTGTAGCATCCTTAGTTGTCTCCTTACTTGGTCTTCAGTTATGGACAGTCTGCACTGATAGTCAGAGGTGGACTTGTCATTCCAGTTGACATGGTAGGACTGGTCACTAGAAGAACTTGGCAGTGAAAGAGCCCTAGATTGCTTAAGTCCATTCCAGACATCCTTTATGTTATTCTTGGTAGGTTTTTTTTTTCTACTTTAGCTTTGTAAGTATCCTTTCCTTCACTCAGCTTTTTCTTCAGAACATGGTGTACAATCCTTCAAAGACTCTTTGTCATTGGGTATTATGCGAAATTGCTAATGTAATGAGTACTTAATGCCTGTTTCCTGCTAAGTGGATGGACTAACTGGCCCTGTAATTTTCTCTATAACCTTGGCTATATGCAAGGTTTGACAGGAGACCCTGAGTAACAGTAAGTGTATATTGCAGCCCCGTGTAGGTAATGGGGAAGGGACGTGGATAGCTACATTAGAACGTTGAATGTTAAAGGCTTTTTAGGTAAAAATGGATTTATTGGCAATGGCTGCCATTAGTGGTAATACTTGTCCAATATACATTGAACCAAGTAAGAGCTGTCCCAATTCCAGAACTGATTACAAATTCTTATTTCTATTCTGTTTTTTGTTTATCTTTTGATTGCAATTTTTCAGATTTCAGTTACTGTAAATTGTATACCGATTAATCTTTGGTGTTCTGGATTTTGGCCATGTTTTAGTATTACAATTTTTGATTCTGAACTTTCATTTGTTTAGGGTTTGGCTTTTAAGCATACCTTTTGATACATTTTTGTTCTTGATTTTTCTTTTAATTTATTTTTGTTAATAAATCTTATATAAGGGAACTTCTTTTTTATTAAGCGAGTGGCTTTTGCACAGCTCTCATCTCACCTGAGCCTATGCACTGCTGGTTAGCAACCTGGCATGAAACTAAAGAATATCTTTTGTACATAATAGGGATTATTTTTTTTTTTTTTTTATGAAAAGCCTGGATTTTTTAAGAGAGATGTCCTTCATCTTAACTTCAGGGGATCTTATATTTTATCCTAAAATTATGGCACCAGAATTGTCTAACTAATCAGAACATCATCTATGCTGGATCCCTGTGAACTTGCAGGATATTTTCAATCCCATGTTATTCTTCAGTAGCTCTTACCCAAAATCCCTGGACTGATGATCTCAATCACCGGAATTCATAATCAAGGAATATTGGTTGATGAGGAGTTCTTGGATTAAATCTATGACATTTAAGCACTAGTTTATAGACTTCTTCTTCTTTCAGCTGCTCCCGTTAAGGGTTGCCACAGCAGATCATCTTGTTCCATATCTTCCTGTCCTCTACATCTTGCTCTGTCACACCAATCACCTACATGTCCTCTCTCACTACATCCATTAATCTTCTCTTAGGCCCTCCTCTTTTCCTCTTGCCTGGCAGCTCTATCTTTAACATCCTTCTCCCAATATACCCAGCATCTCTCCTCTGCACATGCCCAAACCAACGTAATCTCACCTCTCTGATTTTGTCTCCCAACCGTCCAACTTGAGCTGACCCTCTAATATACTCTTTTATAATCCTATCCATCCTCGTCACACCCAATGCAAATGTTAGCATCTTTAATTCTGCTACCTCCAGCTCTGTCTCCTGCTTTCTGGTCAGTGCCACCATCTTCAACCCATATAACATAGCTGGTCTCACTACCGTCCTGTAGACCTTCCCTTTCACTCTTGTTGATATCTATCTGTCACAAATCACTCATGACACTCTTCTCCACCCATTCCACCCTGCCTGCACTCTCTTTTTCAGTTCTCTTCCACAATCCCCATTACTCTGTACTGTTGATTTTATAGACTACCTGTTCCATATTCATCGTGAATGAATTTGGCAGATTTTTACCTAACCTAGCAATATAAAATAGTTTTGATGAGTACTTTTAATTTCAATATTCACGTAGATGTGGAAACTGACAGCTTTACCAAAAAAACTGACATATTTACTGATTTAGTTATGGTTCTTCCAAATTGTTAAAATTCAAACTGATTATAAATATGAATGCATTATTCCACTAAATAAAATGATCTCTGATCACTACCTAATTAGATTTGACTTGTTTCTGCCTTCACCGGTACAATCATGGAATAAACCGAGAACAGTGTCACATCTAAATTGCATTCCTGAATTAAAATGGATGAATAATGTAATAAACTTAATTCTGGACAAAACTAAAGATCATTGATATAATAACATAATAAACATAATAAATTATGCTTCTGAAAAGAGGCCTTAGATTCAGTAGCTCCATTGACAACAAAGCTGATTAAAAAGAGACCACTCTTACTCTTAACTAAGAATGCAAAAAGTAAATGGGAAGCAAAATCATTATAAGTCTTCAGGACAGAAGGGAAGAACACTACTAAAATATATTTAAAAGCTTTTCATCTGGTCTGCTCTGATTATTATTCCATACTAATAGAAGGAAACAAAAACAATCATCATGAACCTTTTAGAACAGTTGCTAATTTGAAAAGTGAACACTGAAATTAATTTAAGATGCCAGGTTTCAAAGTCATCTTGTAAATGTAGTTTTGCACTGTTAGCCCTAATTTTCTTATGCACACAGTCATAAAAATGTTTATTTTGTAACAAAATTGGAATTCGTAACTTTAATTTCTAAAATGAAACCTAATATCTGTACCCATGCCTTACATTACTAATAGACTGTTATGGACTGCCATGGTTCCTAATACACTAAAAGAAACAATCATCAGACCATGTTGAAACTGAGCTAGGCCCAAATATACTTAACAATTATAGACCTATTTCAAATTTACATTTTTTTTCTAAAGTACTTTAGAAAAGTGTAGTTGACATGCATCTCCAGTCTCACCCTTACTCATTACAACTTACTTGAGAAGTTTCAGTTTGACTTTCGCACTGATCATAGTACAGGAATGGCATTAACTGTTTTTATAAATGACATTTTATTGTTTCCTGATTAAAGAAATAACTAAAATTGTTGTTAGATTTAAGTGCAACCTCTAACAGCACTGAATACTATTCTGTTACAGGAACTTGAAAATTAGTTGAATCGTCATTGTGTGGCTTAGTTCTTTTTTATTAAATTGATTTTAGAATGTACTCATGGTAATGACTGTACTCCATAATTAAGTTACAAAGTTAGATGTGGCCTTCCCAGCTGTTACTGTTTTCGCTTTACATGGGTAATACAGGTAGTATAGTTAGAAATAATGGTATTCACTATCACTAACATGCATTTGATACTCAGGAACTGGATAATCTTTCTTTCATAGCAAAAGTGATTTCTTCTATTATGTGCTTAATTAGTTGTGATAATCAATTAAAAGACTGGATGAGCAATGAACATATATCTTCGAATACACAAAAAATAGAAATGCTATTAACTGCCAAGAATGATACAGACTACAATAAGGTCCAGTAACTTCTTAAATCAGTTTACCTAAACTTTTATTTTATTGAATCAGCACTTAACTTAAACATTTTCTTTAACACTAGGTTATTTATTTCCATACAGTCATGTGAAAAAGTAAGCCTCCCCATGGAAAGTGTTTACTTTTTCAATATATTTGAACAGGATACAGATATATTTAATGTGACATACTTCAACAAATGACACATATATTTGATATGGTGTATTCATTCTTATAATCTAAACTAATAAAAATGCAGATTTGTCACATGAAAAAACTAAGTCCACCCCTGCATTTATCACCACTTCAAATCCATCAAATTAGAGTGAGGTGTCCCAGATGAAGTGCTAATGATTAGAACCTCCTTAAAGAGGTGGAACCTGTCTTATTTAGTCTACAGATATCAAGGGTCTGGTGTTCTCTTTACTATTGATGTGTAGGTTGTCCTCATGCCAATATCAATAGACCCTTCTACGACCCTCAGAAAAAAGGTTGTGGGTGGCTTTGAGTATGGCAAGAGATTTAAAAAGAAGGCCAAATTGCTTCAAATCCATCATTCCACTGTAAGAAAAATCACCAAGAAGTGGTGAAGATTTGAAGTGACTGCTATTTGTCCAAGACTGGCAAATTCAGCCAAAGAACTGACCATTGAAAGTCTCCAAGAACCCCAAAATTTCACTTCGGGATCCACAAGTAACTCTTGCAAACATTGGTTTCAAAGTACATGCATCCACAATAAGAAAGATTGAAACAATTTGACCCGCATGTGAGGTGTATCAGGAAAAATCCTTTGCTCTGCTACACGAACATTAGAACAAGGCTATAGTTTGCCATTGAACATCAAGGCAAGGACCAGGCCTACTGCAGCATTGTGTTCTGGACATACAAATCAAGGATAGAGTTGTCACAGTAGACACATTTGGTGCAGACCAAAGGCAACATATTAAGAAAAGAACCTTATACTGCCTGTGAAGCATGGTGGTGGAGATGTTATAGTTTGAGGTTACTTTGCTATTTCAGGGCCTGGGCAGCTTACAGTCATTGAGTCAACTATGAATTCTGCATCATGTCAAAGTGCACTTGAGGAGAACATGAGGATATCTGTCTAAAAGTTGTAGCTGAACCAGAAATGGACTTTTCAACATTATAATTATCTGAAGCACTCTAGCAAATCCATTAAGGAATGACTCAAAAAGAAAAAATGGAGTCTAGTCAAAGTCCCAATTTGAATCCTATTGAAATGGGGAGTGATTTGTAATGGGCATTACATGCAAGAAAACCCACAAGCTGAAGGAATTTTGCATGGAAGAGTGGTCAAAAATGTCACTGAGCCAATGTCAGAAACTGGTGAGCAATTATATAAAACTCCTACAAGAAATCATTTCTGCTAAAGGGGATAATAATACCAGTATCTGAGCTTAAGAGTAGACCATTATATCTGTTTATATTCAGGTTGAATAAAAGAATGAAAAAGCCACTTTTACTTGAGTTTTTATTCAAGTAGACCTTTATCTGGTTGCACAAAGATCTACTGTTTGTCTGGTCAAATATGTTGAAAAAGTCAGTCATTTTCATTTGGTGTACTTAATCTTTCGCTTGACTTATATATTTTTCAACTTGCTTTTTTCCAGACTAAACACATAAAAAGCTTCAGATGTTTTGTCAGCATGGAGAATACAGAAACACTAATTTATTTGTTTTATTTCTAATTCAATGAATTAGTGCAATGTATTATTCATAGGTTGTTCAAAATGTTCTAAAGAATTTGTAGCTTTCTTTTAATGTAAAATGCTGCACCAACAATTGGTGGTAGTACCATAATATATGGCCTTTTAACTCCAGCTATAAAATCATTGCAGTGGCTTCCAGTTAGGTTTAGGGGTGATATCAAAATCTTCCTTCTTAACAAATAAAGGTTTAAACATTCTAGGCCTCGCTTACCTATCGAATTGTATTACATACAAACCAGAGAGCTCATTAGAATCTCAAGGTGCTGGTTGTGCCAAAAATCCCAAAGATTAATAAAATAACAGTTTACCCAAAGCTGTGGAATGGTCTGCCTACCTTTAAGTCCAAGCTGAAAACTCATTGCTTCAGTCTAGCAAACCATGAATAGAGCTGCTGATTAGCTGTGCATATTTACATCTGTTGCTTTGTTATTTGCACAAAATGTGCAAACTTAAAAATCATTATGAACTGAACCAACTTTAAAAGACTAGGTGTGCAAAAGAGAAAAAGAAGTTTAATAACCAGTAGGATAATAGTTGTTGTTGGGAGCAGGCAGAAATCAAAAATACTAGCAGAGAGAAAAATAAGAGATTGTCCAAAATTAAATAAAATCCAAAAAAATGTGAAAGATGCATATCAAAATGTCTGCTAATTCTGCTTTTAGTATTTATCAAAAAAATTGGACATCTGGTAATGCCATCTTTAACAGAGATGAGGTGATGACATCACTCATCATGTATCACACAGCTAGCAACTGTGTTGTTACTGTAAACAATATGATAACACATATGCATCTGTGCACACAATGGTAGTGCCCAAAAAGAAAAGTAAAGCCCCAGTAAAATGGTGGCATAGTGATATCAACAAAATATCCTAAAAATAAGTAAACAGCAAAACGAATATATGTAATATATATAGTACACATGTGGGGAAAATAGATTCCCTCTTGCACTTGCCTAAGGTTCATGCCACCTCTCTCCTCTTTGTTTTCTTGGTATCCTGCTGTGGCATTGTTTGCCAATGTGCTATTCCAGTTTGTGAGCAGTCTTTATCATGCAGAACTGTGCAACACTCCCCTAGATTTTATATATAAATTTTTGCCGTAAATGTTTTTGCCTTCTGCATTAATGTGTCAGTATAGAAGAGCAAATTTCAGCTTCTGAAAACATTAAATATAGAGACATTTATGTTTAAAGAAAGTAGCATATTATATAAGTGTCAACTTCTCAGATAAAATTTTTATTTCTTTGTAGGCCTATAGCTTAATGCATATCTAAGCAAAGATAACAAACAATGGCATAAGGAGCTGATTGAACCAAGCTATTAACTGTAGCAGAGATGGGTGGAGCAACAATCAAACTAGATAAAGACAAGCAAACCAAAAGGTCTGGATGTGGCAGATAGTTTAACCTTCAAATCATCAATTCTTACACCATGACAATAACGAACAACCTGCATCAGCAAGTTCTCCCCCAAGCAGACAGGAGTTTCATGGTGTGCTGTCCAAATTCTTCTGAAGAAGAAAAAGACCAGAAATAAGAGCTTGGCCGTGGAAACTACATGAAGCTGATGCCCTGTGAAATTCAAAAAAAGTCAATCACTGCTATAAGTTCTGAACACAGAGAAACCAGGAATCCATGTTTTTACCCTTCCATAATCCAAGGAAGTCTTGTCACAGGTATTTTTCATTGAAAAGTTA